>NC_139575.1:19483887-19493887 GCF_946808225.1 Silurus aristotelis | reverse complement strand
ATCACACACACACACACACACACACACACACACACACACACACACACACACACACACACACACACACACACACACATAAACCCTTCAGCACATTTGCAAAAAAAAACCCTCTACCCCTTTTATTCTTCCCCGCTCTGTTCTTTATCTTCTTGAAACATAGCATAGATAGCAGGATTAGTATGATGTCCTTTTATCCACAGTGAGCCTCGGGTGCTGGAAGAAGCACACAAGGTGTGTCTTTTGCATCTTTATCAGAAGGCTGCTGTGTGTGATACTGTATTTGCCCTGCATAAAATTAAAATAGCTTAATCTGAAAACCTGGAGACTTATTAAACTATCAGTGTAGGAAAATGTAAGTGAAAAGCAATGCATTACACCAGGTTTAAGGTCAAGGCAGTAAGCACACAAACAAGGATGTAGAATATGTGTGTAGCATTAAATTGGTAAATGACCTGTTATTGGCCTCTGATCAGGGTTGTGTCTCCTTACTTGTTTTGCTAGACCCAAGTGCAGCTTTTGACACCATTGATCATACTATCCCCCTTGCTAGACTAGAGAATATTGTTGGAATAAAGGGAACAGCTCTCTCCTGGCTTAGGTCTTATTTGACTGATCGCTATCAGTTTGTTGATGTAAATGGTGAGTTCTCCACAGGTAAAGTTTGGTGTTCTGCAAGGATCTGTCTTAGGTCCACTGCTTTTCTCTTTATATATGCTTCCTCTGGGTGAAATTATACATAAACATGGTATTCACTTCAATTGCAATGCTGATGAAACAGAGTTGTATATTTCAGCAAAGCCAGATGAGAGAGATCAGCTTACAAATGTTGGAGAGTGTGTAAAGGACATTAGACAGTGGATGCTCGATACCTTCCTTCTGCTTAACTCGGATAACACGGAAGTACTTTTACTGGGACCACATGCAGCTAGAATTAAACTTTCCTATTACATAGCAGCTCTGGATGGTCTTTCTGTCTCAGTGTAGAGCAGCCAAAGACCTTGGTGTAATTATTGACCCTAGTCTTATCTTTGAGGCTCAAGTGAATAATATTATCAGGATTGCCTTCTTTCAGCTTAGGAATATTGCTAACATTAGAAATATGAAGTTGTTGCAAGATAAAGAAAAACTAGTTCATGCTTTTGTTACATCTAGATTAGACTACTGTAATGCTTTACTGTCTGGGTGTTAAGCAGAAATAAGCTTCAGTTAGTTCAGAATGCAGCAGCAAGAGTCCTCACTAGATCTAATAAATATGTCCACATCACTCCTGTTTTAAATGTTGCATTGATTATAAAATACTACTACTGACGTATAAAGCACTTAACGGTCTCGCGCCACAGTATCTGATTAATATTCTGTACAAATATGATCCCACACCTACTTAGATGCAGGCTATTTGTTAGTACCTCAAATAGTGAAAACTACAGCAGGGGGCAGATCTTTCTCTTATTAAGACCCACAGTTATTGAACAGCCTTCGAAAACAGTCACTGTTCAAGTCAAGGCTAAAAACTTATTTATTTAGTCAAGTCTTTTATTAGTAGCATTTTCTTATGTAAAGGAGCAGATCTGGAGGGATCATGGGTATTGAGTGTTCAGTGAACTGGGATATTTGTATGCTGTTGTCCCCTGACACTCACACGTCACTCAGGATTTTTGGACGGTGGTGTGGTGGGCCATGTCCTATCCCAGAGATCCCTCATGTCTGTGTTACCTTCTGTCTCTCCCTTTAAGTTATGCTGCCATAGTGAATCTTGCAGAGTCACTTCCTTGACATTGTCCTTAAATAAGTAACCTTATTTTAACAATAAGGATACTTAAAAATCCATATCCTTCTCTACCTGTCACATCTCTTCTCTTCTCTTCTCTTCTCTTCTCTTCTCTCTCTCTCTCTCTCTCTCTCTCTCTCTCTCTCTCTCTCTCTCTCTCTCTCTCTCTCTCTTCTCTCTCTTTCACTCTCTTTCACACTCTTTCTCTCTGACATGCTACTGGTTTTCCAGTGACCACTGTTTCTGCCCCTCTCCTTGGATCTGCCTGCTTTGTCCCGATCTGCCTCTGGATGGTGTTCTCTTTGATTGGAGGCCACAATGTGCTGCTGGGGATGGTTTCTCATCAATGCCCTGGGGATCCTGGGGACTTTGAGAATTGGGCCTAAACTGTAGTTAATGTCAACAGTCTGCTACACTGACTCAGGACTACAGTTTGCATCTAATCACCATCACTGCACACCTAAACATTGTTTATCTGTAATAAATGGACATTCGGTGCAACCCAGATGAGGATAGATTCCCCCTTGTGTCTGGTTTCTCTCAAAGTTTCTTCCTTATGCCATCTCTGGGAGTTTATCCTTGCCACAGTCACCACCGGCTCGCTCAATGGGGCAAACGTACACATAAAGAACAAATAAGATGGTTCTTTATCACCACATTATCTGTTTAAAGCTGCTTTGAGACAATGTTCATTGTTAAAAGCGCTATACAAATAAAAATGAATTGAATAATTCAGGAAGAGGCCCAAAACAATAATAACAGCAATAAAACTAAAATAAATGTTTGGTGATTGAGAACATTACATGAGATTGTTTTTGTATACAAAGCAACATTTTGGACAAGTGAGTAATAAAATTGTTCCCACTATATGAAAAAAGCAGTCCTCTGACGACATGTTCAAAGCGACTCAGAGACTGTACTATTGTCAATAATTCTCTAATAGATGCCAGTCAAACGTGTCACCACAGGACACGCTGTTTTCATGGCAACTCTAAACATAATGCACAGGCTGCATGGCTCTGGACATGTGTATTTATTGCTGTTGGACAATGTAAAGGGGGGGGGGGGGTGTGTGATCTTAAACAGCTTGATCCTCAAACAAAAACTTACATCAAACAAGAGGAAGTATTTGAAACGACACAACAATGTTCTTTCACACATGTCCTCTACGGTGGTATACTCTACTCACATTTGAAGTTCATCACACGGGTGGGCGGGATCAAACAAACTTTCAGCTTCCTGTTGAAAGACAAATTGTTTTATTAGACTTAATCATCGTTAAAATCCAACTGAAACTCTCCTACTTCTGTACATGGAAAAGGGGACTGCTTTACTTTGAGCTCTGTTGAATGGTTAACATTTGCTAAGGACAAAGCTCTCTGTGACAGAAGCCTTCTCTTTAAATGTCACTCGATCCACCATTTCATTCATGCGAAGTCTGCATTTTGAGCTACCGTGTGTCGAGTTAAGAAGCATAATATTTTATTATTTTTAATGAGAGCTGCTAGCTTGGTAAATTGCTATAACTACATTAAATGTCCACTAGAAGATATAGACCAGTGTGTGATGTTAAAACAAAAAGCACTAAATTTGTGTATAAAACAAAAGAACGCTCAGCAAAGTGCAGTGTGACGGCCTGAAGAGATTCAAAGCAAAACCTCATCTAGATCTGAGGAATGAAAGACACTGTTAATTAGTCATAGGGTTCATAGTTATTCTGGTATAAAGTCAATAGCTAATGCTACATTCAGCCATGCTAACAAAATATTAAAGAAGAAGTGGGTTCGTTTTGTGTTTTCAGGACCATTTCTGTAAAAATTGTCCACCGCAGACAATTTTGATAAAATAAATAAATAAATGCAGATTTGCACAGCCATACAGCTTTAGTGTTAATGATGGTAATCGGTTACTATACATACAAGAAGGTCAAACATGTTCATACCACATTAAACATTAATTTTTTATTTAAAATTGTAAATAAACAGATGGTTAAATGGTAGAAATAATGGTAGCAATATTAAAAACATCTTTAATATCTTGATCTTGAACATTCAATATTTAAGAATGCACTTTAAAATGTAAGCAAATATGTGATATTGCTATTAAATACTTTGTACAAAAGCTCAAATTTTCCTTATGCCTACTGCAGCATGTGTTCAGAAGACTATACAATGAATTTGATCTTGAATTTGGACCACAAACTTGTGGAGTCGATGTCATCTCGAGTTCAAAATCATTAAAGCAAAAAGAGGACGTACAAAACACTAAGAAAACCTCACACTCACGTGAATAGTTTCAAGATTCACATTTTCCCATAAGATGTTATTCATAATGCAAATTGTTGTAATAGAAATATAGAAAAATAGAAATGTGTTTACAAAAGTGTATAACAGTATAACAGAAGTGTTTTTACTAGTGCTCTCAGACCTTGGGACCCCACTATAATTTTCTTTCTAATGAAGAGGACTGTACCATGTTTTTTTTCACCCTTTTAAAATGTTTCTTGAGGAAAGAAAAACCTGCACTTACTTTTGTTCACCGAATTCACAGCAGATGTAAGAGAATTATAAAAGTTAATAAGGCTTTTTTTGTCATATATAATGTTTTGCATTGTAACAGTTAAAATAAACCTCAACGTTTGATTGATTTCTTTTAAAACCTGAGCAGCCCACATTATTTAAGAATGCAGAAGATGCAAAATAACAAGGACAATTAATAAAACAGCATCACTGTCTCTTTTCCTTTACTTAGTTGCATTGCAAATAAAAACAAGTGTCATTTATTTTTATTAAAAATTTTAGATAAGATTAGATTAAACTTTATACAAAATTTGTGCCTAGATCATAGGCATAATCTGTATTTGGAAAGCCATGAAGATGCTGTTCTCTCTCTAGCAGGTGAAAAGGAGAGGTCTATCTGCTTAACTGGGTGTGGCTCGACGCGTGTGCACGCCTTCCCATTTTATTCCCTAATCTTCTGTACCTTATTTGAATTGTAAAAGAAACGCTGACACTAATAGATCTCTTTTGTATTTTTCCTCACAATCAATTGTTCTTATTGCATAACCCAAACTCAAACTACCGGTATTAATTCACATTTAACCAAAATACTTGCCGCTATATTATTCCTAGCATTTACACAAACAATGTATTTGTGTACATGTGTGTGTTTTTGTGTAAAAGAGAGAGAAAAAGAATGAGAAAGAATGTGAGAGAGAGAGAGAGAGAGAGAGAGAGAGAGAGAGAGAGAGAGAGAGAGAGAGAGAGAGAGAGAAAGAATGAAAGAGAGAGAGGGAGAGAGAGAGAGAAGGAGGCATTTGTATTGCAGATTAAACAATCCGTTTTTTTTTTTTACAAAACAATTGTTTTAAACCAACTTCATTCATATTCATGTCATAATTCAAAATGCCACAGGTTTACTGCCGTGATCGATTATTCATACAAGACAAACAAACACATACACACAAAAAGAAAAAAAAGAAGAAGAAGGAGAAGGCTGAAAACAGTGAGAGGAGTGAGGTGGGTGCACTGGTAAATATTGTTTGATTAGA
This sequence comes from Silurus aristotelis, assembly GCF_946808225.1. Classification (NCBI taxonomy): domain Eukaryota; kingdom Metazoa; phylum Chordata; class Actinopteri; order Siluriformes; family Siluridae; genus Silurus; species Silurus aristotelis. The sequence goes on along the minus strand of NC_139575.1, from coordinate 19,488,569 downwards.
AGTACACATGACCATATAAAAGATCAGCCTAACTAACATAAATGGTATCCTTGTGTGTCTATATGTCTGTGAGGTAGAGAGAGAGAAAGAGAGAGAGAGAGAGAGAGAGAGAGAGAGAGAGAGAGAGAGAGAGAGAGAGAGATAAACAAACCAGTGATCATATAAATCATTCCAGAAACTTAATTAGGTCATTGATTCAAAATAATAAGGAGAACATAATGCGCAGAATAAATGAATCAGGGAGACTCTGGTGGCAGGGTGCATAGACTGCCTCCTGTTTGCTACAGCTAAGGTAACTAATCTTAATTTACAGTCAGGAGAGTAAGGGCCATGTGCCTCCAATCAGGATTTAAGTGAACACACACACACACACACACACACACACACACACACACACACACACACACACACACACACACACACACACACCCCTATACAAACACAGTAAAGCAGGATCTCTTTCTTGTTCAAAGGTTTATATTGGATCGAAAAGAGGAGATTAAACAGAAAGGAAAAGCGATTAGCCAGCAAAATAAATTCATTTGCCTGATTAGTCGTTTAATGTGAACACATTAAATGTCACTCCCAGTTTTCACTTGTCTTTATTCAGTGATGTGAGGTGAGGTACATCTTAAAGGGAAATGCAAGATGTTGAGATGTTCTCTTGTGCATTTGTTTGGTTGTGTGTGTGAATTTAAGAGTAGGCTTAACCTGAACTTTTAAGTAACACAGTATCTGTATACATATTATGTTTGTGATTGAAAATGCACTTCCTAAAGAAATGTAAAACAATTGTTCATTAATTTCAATAGTTTTTATATAGTTATTTATTATATTTTAAATAAAAAGAAATTAGGTATTAAAGTATATATTAAACATATACAGAAGGGCAAAAAAATCAAACAGTGGCACACACACATATATAGACATATACAGTATACAAATATGCAGATATACAGACAGAGCGTGGAACAGAACCCTTCTCTTGAGTTAATTGTTCCCATTGTTTTTTTTTTTTTTTTTTAGCAGTGAATGAGATTGAAAACAAAGACATTAAGCCTAAAGGCGACATTGTGCACAACTGGTTGTATGCTACTACTGTACGTTTATTCTAATAGAAGTAATGAAGCTGAAGTGATTTGCTCACAATGATGCAGTGACACTCACATGCTGCTACACTTCACATTACTGCAGCAGGCATCCTAATGCTGGCGTTCTTCTGCACCAATGTGTTTATTGTCACTTCTTATAATCTATTACGAATGCACAGCTATTTTTAAAAGTGAATATTATTATGTATGTTAATCGTGTTGGGTTGATGATTAACATAATTAATAAAACCTGTTTATATGTTGTTTGCATTCTTAAGTTTTGGAAATCCATCAAATATAAGTTTTTATTATATATTTAACTTATTATATATATATATATTTAGATTTGTACAGATTGGCCAGGCAGGGGGACCAAGCTGGGAAGGATGTGCTGCAAGTCAAATCAGTTAAGGATAAAGATGAAAATGTGTTGACTAGTGAGGAGAGTGTGTTGAGAAGATGGAGGGAGTATTTTGAGCAGCTGATGAATGAGGAAAATGAGAGAGAGAAGGTCGGATGGTGTGAAGATGGTTGAGCAGGAAGTGGATAGGATTATTAAAGAGGAAGTGAGAGCAGCTATTAATAGGATGAAGAGTGGAAAGTCGGTTGGACCAGATGACATATTGGTAGAAGCGTGGAGATGTTTAGGAGAGATGGCAGTGGAGTTTTTAACCAGGTTGTTCAACAAGATTTTGGAAGGTAAGAGGATGGTTGAGGATTGGAGAAGGAGTGTGCTGGTACCGATCTTTAAGAATAAGGGAGATGTGCAGACCTGCAGTAACTACAGGGGAATAAAGTTGATCAGTCACACCATGAAGTTATGGGAAAGAGTAGTGGAAGCCAGGCTGAGAGAAGAGGTGACCATCTGTGAGCAACAGTATGGTTTCATGCCGAGGAAGAGCACCACAGATGCCTTATTTGCTTTGAAAATGTTGATGGAGAAGTATAGAGAAGGTCAGAAGGAGTTGCATTGTGTATTTGTGGATTTAGAGAAAGCGGACGACAGGGTGCCGAGAGAGGAGTTGTGGTATTGTATGAGGAAGTCAGGTGTGTCAGAGAAGTATGTGAGGGTGGTGCAGGACATGTATGAGGACAGTGTGACAGCAGTGAAGTGTGCAGTAGGAATGACAGACTGGTTCAGGGTGGAGGTTGGACTGCATCAAGGATGCAGCTCTGAGCCCTTTCCTTTTTGCAGTTGTGATGGACAGGTTGATGGACGAGGTCAGACAAAAGTCTCAGTGGATTATGATGTTTGCAGATGATATTGTTTTTTGTGGTAAGAGTAGGGAGCAAGTTGAGAAGAGTCTTGAGAGGTGGAGGTACTCGCTGGAGAGAAGAGAAATTAAAGTCAGTAGGAGTAAGTACGTGTGTGTAAATGAGATGGCAGTGGAGGGGTGCAGTTGCAGAGAGAAGAGGTACAGAAGGTGAGGAGTTCAGGTACCTGGGATTAACAGTGCAAAGTAATGGCAATTTAGATGGTTTGTATGGATATAGAGTATATAGGTAGGGAAATTCTTCTTTTTCGGCTGCTCTCTCTCTCTCTCTCTCTCTCTCTCTCTCTCTCTCTATATATATATATATATATATATATATATATATATATATATATATATATATATATATATATAAAACTTATTTATTATATAACTTCAAATCAAATTATTATAATTATTTTTAGTTTTTGTTTCACAGATGAAGAAAAATAATAATAGGTCTTATATCAGCCAATTCACAGACCATTTTTCATTGCCTGTCCTTACTTTCGAATTTAATTTATTGCCAATAAATTAAATTATTGCCACCTATTATGTACTAGTTATATCACACCCAAGTTAGAGTTCTTCTCAACCACACCTACCAGCTGGTGGGAGGCAAATACTCACTTTCTTCAAAATACACAAAGCCCCAAGCTGCTGCTAGTACAATGTCACATTACACCTGAACACACTTGGAGGAAAGTGCTAACTGTCATGTTCACAGACATACACTATCAGCTAACATCCTCTAATTGACCACCCAGACAGCACAGACAATTATGCTCTCTTGAACTCTTAAGGATTAGACAAAAACAGTCCTGTGAGTTTTCTCAGCTTACACAAATACATTTGCGGCATTTAGCAGACACCCTTATCCAGAGCGACGTACAAAAGTGCTTTGAGTACAAATACACAAATAGAGCTCATATGGGCATAGTGAAAAGTGATGGCCCAGTGGACCAAGCTTCAGTTCTATAATTCAATTGATGAATTGTCATCGTCATCATCATCATCATCATCATCATCATCATCATCATCATCATCATCATCATCATCATCATCATCATCATCTCGCTCTCTATCTCTGTTTCTCCAGCCTGACTTGCTCTGGACATGGTAATTTTCTCAAAGAGATTTAAATGTATTTAATATGCACTTAAATAAATCACATTACCCAAGTTTTGACATAATGTGATACTGATTATTTATTATACTTAACAGAAGAACAAGTGCCTATGCCACCTATTTGTTTCATGAAGCTTTATTTAGCTAAAAAAAAAATAACGAGGAGTAACTGCTAGGTTACACATATGATTCACAAGCATGATGATTCTCAACTGTAGAAGATCTGAAAAAAGATTTAATACTTACTAACCAGTTAGGGGTTTAGATTTATATCAACAGCATAGCAAGTACGTTGAGGAGCGTGTTAAACCTCCTCATCGTACTTGTAAAATTGTGAAGAGTCTAAACACAACAACAAGCTCAATCATTACCAGTAAACACAGTCAATGCTAATATTTAAGTACATTGATACACACACATATTGTATGGATAAAGGGGTCCTAAATGAGAAGAATTTTGGTACCAACATCAGATAGCATTTTTGTTTAAAAAATATGCACTGCAATACTTTTATTAACTGGATTTTATTACACAAGTGATACTTTCTGTCAGGTTCCCCCACATTTCTCCAGTGTTTAGGCTGCATTTGCAGGTGTCTATGAATAAGGTTTTTAGAGTAAGCAAAATAAAAGGGAATGATTGTGATGGACAGAATCATTTTTTATCAAAGAGTCATTATCTCATATTATTTCTATTCCAGACGTTTATAAGATGTAGGAGATGTAGGAGATGAAGGATAAGTGTAGGAGATGAAAGTTAGGGTTACTAGAGTTACTATGACGGGTAAAGGGAGAGAGGGAGCTGATATGATGGAAAGGAGAAATGTAGATTTGTTGTGTATTCAGGAGACCAAGTGGAAAGGGGGTAAGGCCAGGAACATTGGAGGTGGGTTTAAACTGTTCTTTCATGGTGTGGATGGAAAGAGAAATGGTGTAGGGCTGATTCTGAAGAAAGAGTGTAGTAAGAGTGTAGTGGAGGTGAAGAGAGTTTCTGATAGGGTGATGAAGCTAGAAGTTGAAGGGGTGATCATAAATGTCATCAGTGCTTATGCTCCTCAAGTGGGCTGGAGGTGAAGGAAAAAGTGAGTTAGATGAAGTGGTAGAAGGTGTACCTAGGAATGAAAGATTGGTGATTGGGGCAAACTTTAATGGAGGTGAAGGGAACAGAGGTGATTAGGAGGTGATGGGTGGTATGGCTTTAAAGAGAGGAA
>NC_139575.1:19356387-19478887 GCF_946808225.1 Silurus aristotelis | reverse complement strand
TTGTTTTATGTTTAGGTTTTATGTTTGGCAATTTTTTCATGTTTACGAATATTGTTTTTGTTTATATTAATTACAACAAATTAAAGAATGTGTGACGTTGCATGATATGTGCATACCCAGAAAGTTTAAAATTTGTTCTTAGTTTCATAACAGACACTTTCCTACAAAAGAAAAACAATTACATTTCAAAACAATGTAGACTGTGAGCCAGACAGCTTGCAAGATTGTGATGCTATGGGGGAATTGGATTCAAAGGAAAGAAGATGGATGGGTACAATCTAAGCCGTTATGCCTCTCCACTGACCAGCACATTCGCAATATACCAACCAGAGGCATTTTCATCAAAAGACTGCTTACTGCACCTAATTAAACGGTGGATTCGCTAGAAAGTAAAGTTGTGTAAACTTGATAATTGTGCATATGCTCATATCAGACACTTATGTCTTTTGACTATATCCTTTAAATGGCACATTTGAAAATCCCACATTATAAACCTCTTAATTTCTGTCTTTCTCTCACTCTCTTAGAGTTATTAATACTATTCTGTCATGATGAGTTGACCTATAGACTACCATGTTGTCAAGCTGTGATCACACACATGCATACTGTTCTGCCATTTGTTGCATATAATCACACTTTCCTTTATGGACTTCCGTTAATTCATTTATTAAATATGACTATACATTATGAGGATATAAATATATCCTGTATTAATGTTACTGCTATAGTAAGTGTCCATCTGTCCATTTGGTTGACATTTCTTTTTCTATATTTTTGCCCTCAAGTCGTTCCTTCACTATTGATTCATGGGACAGTGAACAGAAGGAAAGGAAGCCGCCATTTACAAGCAATCTGCCTGATTACAACACTGGCAGCAATCAGGTCTATTAATGCCAAAACAACCAAATACATCTCTAATTAACAAAAAAAACGACACATTGCATCAGGCCAGTACTTTTGTTTTAGTGCAGTTCTTTGTGCTTAGCTTTATCAGTTTGTAAAAGCTAAATTATTTTTATCATATTAATATAACCAGCAACCATTTACTACAACGCAAAATAAAAGCCTTTAGCATTCATAAATATTCCCCTATTATAATAACTAAGAGCTTTTTTTTTTTTTGCTTAGATATGATGTAATAGTCATCTGTGGATTACGATGATGAGGTGCAATGTGAATGAGCAATGGTTAACTGATTTAGGATCCCGCTCTGCTCTGTGGATTATAGACAAGAGCACCTTTTGCCTTTTGAATAGTGCATGAAAAGAATTAGCACATTAATCCTGTCACTCCCCAGGCTCTCCACTGCCCTAGTTTCCTCAAAGACAGGGAAAGAGACAGAAAAAAAAAGGAAAAAAGAACGGAAGAAAGAAAAAAAAGAAAGGCGGTTGGGGGTCAGATAGATTTCACAATATCCTACGAAAATAAAAAACACAATATTAGTGTTTTATAGTGCAATAAAAAATGTAATGTGATTATGCTGAAGGAACAGGAGATTGTTGATTAGATTAAATTGGCCCTGGATGTCTTTTGTAAAGCAAAGTAGACAGACTCGATGAATTCCTATTCAATATATCTTCAACACATGTATTCCCTAAGAGTAGCTGCAATAAAACGCCTTGCAAAAATGATTCTTCTGACTTCTTCAACAAAAGTTATTTTCTTCTACAAAGACTCTTGTGACATCCCCATGAGAACTGCCCATCATTGCTCACATTTTCATAATGTTTGCAGAGCTTTTCCAGCTATTTCATTTTTGTGCAAACTTCTAGCAAACAAACATGACACTGAAACCAATCACACACATCCTTCTATGTATCTTACACTTTTATCAGTGAGGAAATGACTTTCAGATCAGTGCCATGAACCATTAACCACACAGCCACAAACACTTTTCAATAATTTTTTTTATGGCTGTATACATAGTTGAGTTAAACGTGAACAGAAACTGTACAAGGCACTCAGATGTAACGTAACTCTGGTCTTAGGCACTTGTTTTATGTTGCACAAGAGGCAGGCATGTGTGAGACATTACATGTGGTTCTAAAACTTAAATTAAACTCATATCAGTGCAGTGCAGAGTAGTTTTGTGCAGTACCACTGGCTGAGAGTTTGATGTAACCACAATATAATGAAATGTATATTTTAGGATATCAAAATGCAATGCTATTTTTGACTGATAAGAAGCACATAAATAGAACAAGTAAAACACTTGCTGTTACAACAATACATGAATAATCAAACACGTATTCCTGAATTATTACAGAAATATAACCAATGATGACTAAAGGAATTGACTAATCACAAACTAATAAAGAGTTAACCTATATTGTGCTGTTATGGACTAATAAGTGGATAATGACCACCTGAATTACATGTTTATCCATACACAGGTAAACTTTATTAAAGATGCTCTATAAGTAAGATTATGATTCAAAAGCACATAATCTCTAATTGTTTTTATAATCGACCATATGCAGCTGCATACACAACCATCATTAGATTGCATTTTGAAGGGCAGTGGCACAATTTTCAATGATTTGAAGCTGAAAGACCAATTATAATGAGTACATGCCTTAATTTATTATTAGTTTTTAATTAAGAAGGTATTAATGTAGGTATTAGTGCATAATTATTCATGTATTATTATTGCGACGTGTTAATAGTTTAACACTCTTCATTAATTAATAATATCATCCCTTTAAAATCCATGAAAAGCTTTTTGTTTAATGTGCATAAAGGCATAAAACTGCCCATTGACTAAAAAGAGGTCATAATGAATTACCTATAAACAAAACAATGTAGTTGGCAAGAAAATATTAAAATATTTATTTATTTGTTATTCTCTCACTTGCGATTTTCCAGCCAACTTTCCTTATTATTTTCCTAAAACAAAATACTTTCCTGTTCTTATTTAAGATTTCTGTATATTGTTCTACATATATAACTGTCGAAACCAGAACCTCATCTATGAATTTTTATGTAAATGCTGGCCTGTATGCTCCAAGTCACACTCATTTAAATTTGCATTTAACAGTGTAATGCAGACAGCACCTGTAAGTGAGTAAGTTCTTGAATCCAGTAAAGAACCATAGAATTCAACTGAAATAGATGAATCAAGCATGTCAGTGATGTTGTTGACTGGGGCTTTGTTCATTTACTGTTTTTATGAGAGACTTTTCTCAAGGACCCAGAGACAAAAAGAGTCCAGAATAGAAGAGACGGTTTACAATAATTAGCAATCAGTACAGCAGCAACTGTAACAATCACAGCAGTCATTATCGCATCAATATTCAACAGGAAATTGATTCCTCTAGTGCAATTGTTATTTCACAGCCAGACACAGTGCTCCAAACATGTATAACTGATCAGTTAATAAATACACCCATTCCTTGGACCTTTTATCCAGTATCTCCATGAATCCTAGCTATACTTTGTTTGAACATTTTTTTATTCACACCTCCATAGGTTTTTAGCTCAGTCTTTGAACCAAAACATCTTTAATAGATGATGCAGTATATGATTTAAAGACTACACTGGCATTACTATACTAAACTTTACTACATTATTTCAGTTTTACTGGCTTCTTATTTCATAGGGACCAATCTATAAATATAAAGTTAAGGGGCGTGGTTGCAAAATGGCTCAATCGATCTGTTATTGTTACCTATTAAACTACATTATATTGTAAACTTATTATCGAACAAATTTTTTGGTTCTTATCAGCAGGGTGGATCTGAGCCATCAAAATAAAATTGGGCCCAAAAACTTCCTTTCACCAACACCAAAATCTAAAGGCTACCAGGGGGCTTTATTACCCATACTATTTCCATTTTCTGTTCATTCATTCATTCATTCATTCATTCATTCATTCATTCATTCATTCAGATTAAACATTTGGCATTTGATAAGATAAAGAATGCTGCACCAGTTCACAATAACACAGTAACAATGAACATGTTGTAGGCTCCTGCTGAAATGTGAGAGAAATAAAATCATGAATAGGTCATGGGATTTCATTCTGACAGATCTGTCATCTTTTATTTGATACCTGCAAAGCCGACAATATAAACTTCATCCAATTAGCAGCTGAACAATATTTTCATAACACTGGACCTTTACTGGAATTTTGTTGTTGTTCTTCTTTCAATTATTCTCTTTCTTTTCTATTGACTTTTGTTTGTTTGTAACTTTGACTGTTGACCACCCACCACGATTTATTATTATTATTTTTTTTACAAATACAATGTTTTCAAGAAAAATTAGTTAAGTGTCAGTAAGCCTGAAAGTTTCAATTACCGTACAAGTCACTGTTGCGGCTAAACTAAGATTAATCCCAGATACATCGGGCCCAGAAACAGAACTGGACCCTGGATGAGATTCTAGTTTATTTTAGAGATCCTCTCTTGTAATTTCAGAATAACAATGCCTACACCAGTATGAGGTGTGAGGGGAAAAAGAAAAAAAGCTTTATATTTATTATAAGTAAAATTTGTTATTTCTTACCTATGAACTCTTCTTTAAGAATAACATGCAACACATATAATTGGTTCAGTTACAGCAAAAACATCAATACACAGATTATTATTCGTTAAACATAGCAGGTAATATGCATAGTGTATATTTCTTTCATACCGTAATTTTTGTTTTGTCTTAGATTCACTCAATTTTCACTCACTTTTATCTAGCTTCACTCAATTTTGCCTTTTCTTGTTTCAAGCAATTTGATACCCAAAACTGCAAACTGGAAACCAATTCCCAGTGATTGCAGGCTACAGTATTTAACAGGATGGTTGCCAGGGCAAAGCCGATACTTTTACATAAAGCAGTTTCCTCCCTGATTAAAAATCCCAACCCCTCACCCCAGAGCTGTATTTGGGTACAAAACCATTTATATTCTTAATAGCTATTCACTTGCAAATCATATGGATGGTAATGTTTATTGTGATACTTATGCTAAAAACACAGTATGGCACCTAGGTTCACTCATTTATCTGAAGACTATCATGGGAACACTGGGAGTGATGCGGGAATAAACCCTGGATGAGTCACACACTTGCTCACCTAAGGCCATACAACATATGAAATCCACAATAAAATTGCACATTAAAGAACAAAACTAAATCCCACACAACCTAATGTGTAATATCTAAATAGAAAATACTAAAATAAGTACAAATAATTTATTCTTACAATTCCTGCATTTGATTATGATATAGAAAAAACCTTGTGTCAGACAAATTTATTCTCTAATGCTTTACTGATCTTGGATCTGGACAGATCAAGGTTAAGTGACCAACTAAACATCCCTTGTCCCGCAGAAATAACCAGCCACTCCAGCAGGAGATAATAATGGTTGCCATAGTTAGAAAAGCAAATAGAGCACCGATGTGACATTAAACATGATTACTACACTTAACTTAGCAACCACTGGGTTAGCTGAGGACTGTCTGGACATCTGTCTCCATTATGGCTGTTAATGGCTCTTCTTTGGGCTTAATTACTAAGCTCTGTTGGGGACTGACCACATAGCTGGAGGGAGCCTACATCTGGTTGATGGGTTTTGATACAGAAGCCTAAGTTTAGTTTAGGATACATAGGTCAGTGTCAAATACACAGTTCAATCACACAGCTAATTAGGATTATAGCTGCGGTTCAGTTGAATCTGGAACAGGGTTGTGAGGAGAAAGAAAAGAAAGAGGGCAACATTATTCATTCATTCATTCATTCATTCATTCATTCATTCATTCATATATTCATTTCAAATATTTTGCTTTTCCATCCACATTTGACATTTATTATTAGTGACACTTCAAAATTCACTGTAATCAAAACTAAGAGAATAGTTTAGAGCGTTTTATCTTTCAAGCCGAAAAATATTATGCAAAAAGTAAGGAATTAACAAATGGATGAATTCTTGCTTAGTGTCACAGAGTTTTTCTGAAGTTGTGTGTCTGTGAGAAGTCATACTATTAGAGAAGTCAGGATGGCTTCATTAATATGATGGAGTGCCATGTTATCTGCCATACAAACCACAGCCCAGGATAGAGGCAGATAGGGAGCTTAATGGGTGTTCTTTTCCAAGTATCACACTTAAACACAGACACACATGAAAGACACACACACACACACACACACACACACACACACACACACACACACACACACAAACAAAGACACACATCAGAGAGAAAACTAGGAAAAGTGAAAAAAATAAAAATTATATATATATATATATATATATATATATATATATATATATATATATATATATATATATATATATATATATATATATATATACATACAAATGTGCAGTTGTGCATGCAGTGAAGGCAGCAGAGGGCGATGCAGATGACACTTTCATCAAATTAAAAACAAAGGCATTCTCAAATGTAAGGAAAGTTTATGCTGAAAACAGAGCTTTTCGAGATTTCAGTCTAACTGACAATTTTATTTTTTATTTCAATTACATTTTAATGGACTTAAAGGAACTGTACAAAATGGGATAAAAAGCTAAAATGCATAAAGCATAAAGTCAATTTCATAAATCCAAGCTCTGACAGGGGTATATATGAGAACTTGGGATTGTATTGTGATATAACGTATGTTGTCTACAATAAAGAGAGACCAAGAAAGGAATTCAAAACAGCACAGAAACAGTTACAGTCCCTTCTTTCTTATATAATTAACCTTATCTATGAAATACTTAAGGATCCTGGGCAACACAATTCACTCAAAACCTGCCAGTAAAGGTCAGCATAAATCCTCAGCAAATACACACTGCGATACCTACAGACAGCTCATTCCATGTCAAGTGGACCTGTGACAAAACAAAATAGCAACCTTTCTGTGTAAAATGCCAAGTGTTCAATGCTTTGATTTTGGGTGGCACCTTCATTTAGCCTTGAACTTGAGGCAGGCCTTGAGTGCTGACTTACTGAAAAGGAACATTATCGATTATGTGGCTGCTATTCAACACAAATTGAGGTCAATAACTTAGAAGAAATGACCCATGAAAGCTGATGGAAATGAAAATATAGCTTTTTTGGGGTTGACTTTCTAACCAAAAACTTGGGGAGCTAAGAAGAAATTTGGTTTAACCCTGTAAACTCTTTGGAACTGTAAGTGGATCTTCATTTAAATAACTAAATATCTCTTATTTAGATATTTTACTGTCTTACTGTAGATACTTCATAAGAAGATATGATGAGTATCCGAATAGTATGAATTACAAATGAATATTATTACACTGTATAATTTTCATTTTAAAGTGCTGCACATAACATGCTATGAATGACCACAACCATGTACAGTGAGGAAAATAAGTATTTGAACACCCTGCTATTTTGCAAGTTCTCCCACTTAGAAATCATGGAGGAGTCTGAAATTGTCAGCGTAGGTGCATGTCCACTGTGAGAGACATAATCTGAAAAAAAAAAAATCCAGAAATCACAATATATGATTTTTAAACTATTTATTTGTATGATACAGCTGCAAATAAGTATTTGAACACCTGTCTATCAGCTAGAATTCTGACCCTCAAAGACCTGTTAGTCTGCCTTTAAAATGTCCACCTCCACTACATTTATTATCCTAAATTAGATGCACCTGTTTGAGGTCGTTAGCTGCATAAAGACACCTGTCCACCCCATACAATCAGTAAGAATCCAACTACTAACATGGCCAAAACCAAAAAGCTGTCCAAAGACACAAGAGACAAAATTGTACACCTCCACAAGGCTGGAAAGGGCTACGGGGAAATTGCCAAGCAGCTTGGTGAAAAAAGGTCCACTGTTGGAGCAATCATTAGAAAATGGAAGAAGCTAAACATGACTGTCAATCTCCCTCGGACTGGGGCTCCATGCAAGATCTCACCTCGTGGGGTCTCAATGATCCTAAGGAAGGTGAGAAATCAGCCCAGAACTACACGGGAGGAGCTGGTCAATGACCTGAAAAGAGCTGGGACCACCGTTTCCAAGGTGACTGTTGGTAATACACTAAGAAGTGATGGTTTGAAATCATGCATGGCATGGAAGGTTCCCCTGCTTAAACCAGCACATGTCCAGGCACATCTTAAGTTTGCCAATGACCATTTGGATGATCCAAAGGAGTCATGGGAGAAAGTCATGTGGTCAGATGAGACCAAAATAGAACTTTTGGGTCATAACTCCACTAAACGTGTTTGGAGGAAGAAGAATGATGAGTACCATCCCAAGAACACCATCCCTACTGTAAAGCATAGGGGTGGTAGCATCATGCTTTGGGGGTGTTTTTCTGCACATGGGACAGGGTGACTGCACTGTTTTAGGGAGAGGATGACCAGGGCCATGTATTGCGAGATTTTGGGGAACAACCTCCTTCCCTCAGTTAGAGCATTGAAGATGGGTCGAGGCTGGGTCTTCCAACATGACAATGACCCGAAGCACAAAGCCAGGATAACCAAGGAGTGGCTCTGTAAGAAGCATATCAAGGTTCTGGTGTGGCCTAGCCAGTCTCCAGACCTAAACCCAATAGAGAATCTTTGGAGGGACTCAAACTCCGTGTTTCTCAGCGACAGGCCAGAAACCTGACTGATCTAGAGAAGATCTGTGTGGAGGAGTGGGCCAAAATCCCTCCTGCAGTGTGTGCAAACCTGGTGAAAAACTACAGGAAACGTTTGACCTCTGTAATTGCAAACAAAGGCTACTGTACCAAATATTAACATTGACTTTCTCAGGTGTTCAAATACTTATTTGCAGCTGTATCATACAAATAAATAGTTAAAAAATCATACATTGTGATTTCTGGATTTTTTTTTTTAGATTATGTCTCTCACAGTGGACATGTACCTACGTCCATGATTTCTAAGTGGGAGAACTTGCAAAATAGCAGGGTGTTCAAATACTTATTTTCCTCACTGTATAATGGAAAACGTTTATTTGCAATGTCCTTCGTTTCTGTTAGTTAGCTTAACTGATTAGTTCATAGCATTACTGAAAATATGCATTAATATAAATGATTAACGATATAATCCTCAAGAGATTCATTTGAATTTCAGTGAGTCAAGAGGGCAAAATTGGTTGTGCTCTCTAGGTGGGATGGATGGCATTACTCTCTTCCCTGCTATACACAGAGACACAAGCCAACTGTGGGAGTATTTGATCTTGTGTATGTGGAAATGGACAGAGCTCTGTGAAGCAGCATAAAAAGCAATTTGGAAAGATGAGTTGGTTTTGTTCGGTAGGTAGCCCTTGTCTGGCTTGTTGTCATCCAGCCTGGTTGTTCTATAGCTGGCTGGGTGGCAGGAAATGACAAATGACCTAATGGAGAAAATGGAGAAAGCTAAAGTGTCTACTACATTCCAAATACAAATACATCAATACAGGTTTCTGTGAAGTTATATTGATAGTTCAAGCTCAATATTTAAAACTACTCAACATGTATTTGCAATCAAAGTCACAGGTGAGTCATTATAGAGTTTTCTAAGGTGCCCTAGTAGTTTTTACTGACAAGGCACTTCAAGTCTTTTATCGAGGAGCCTGTGGAATGCAGTGCAGTGTGCTGGATTGGAGTGCTCTTGCTCTCTCTGGAAACCCATTTGACATGATTTAGCCAGACTGACTTTCTCTGACACCAAAGGGAAAGGTCAGTAGGGAGAGGAAAAAAAAAAAAAAAGAAAAGAGTACAGCAGTGAGAGACACACACAGCTCCTTGGCCGTCAGTGTAATGCAAACTCACACATTCTCATTTTTAAAGAAGCTCAGAGGGTAAAGTATTTTCCAGTCTATAACACAGTTATTATTTAAGTGTGTGTTAGGTATATTCTAAGAACTGTGGGTGTAATAGTCTCTAGTACTGTCATTATTTATGAGGAAGAGTATAAACATACACCCGCAGCCCCACACACGTACACAGGGGTCAACTGAATTAACTATTAATGCAACTAATTACTGCTATGCTAGACCCAAACCTAGCTCACCAGCCAAAGGTCCCACAATGTAAATTGTTAGATAATCCTATCCTTTCAGGGACACTTGGAGACTTTTGTCCTCCCCAAACAAAGGATCATATATGACAATGTAAATTTGTAAACTAGATCAAGAAAATGCAATTTATTATCAAGAACTGGCAAAGAAACACTTACAATACACTTATGTCCTTTAAGCAACGCAATTAATGTAATATCCACAAACCACTTCATAACATTAGGGTGGAAATGAATTAAATTGTAATTCCTGTCCCACTTCCTTACAGAATTAGCAGCATAGGCGCATTACTGTAGCTGCAACTAATGCAATTTTATCTAAATGAGAAACCCACAGCCTACTCTCATCCCTATAATCTGTTGGCATGTTCTCAGTAAATGATTTCCCACCTGATGTTAAAAGGCAATTAAAAACGATGAGGTTTGACTGCAAATTAGTGCTAATCAATACACACCCTTAGATTACTGAACACAATCTGCTTTAATTACACACACCAGTAAAATCACAGCTGCACAATCGACCTATACTAATTATACTACTGATCAATATTTGCAGAGTTGTCTGTACAGTAAAAATAAACGCCCTGGTGAGGAGTACCAATGGTTGTATGTTGAGTGATTTTAAGAGGAGAGTAAATTTGTAGAGCTAAACAAGCTGCACATTGACTACTCTAAAGAATATCCAAGTTTCATTTCTATAGTATTGTCCTTTAAAAAGATATCCTAAAATGGTTGCTGAAATGTGAGGGGTGTACTAACTTTTGTGAAATACTATACATTTTTATATACAGTCATGGGCAAAAATATCAGCAGATTCCTTGATACTGTTCACACAGTCAAAGCATCCAGTGCCAGAAATAGCAAAGCAATCATCTTTGAATCTCCACCATGTTTGGATCTTACACTATGACTGTAGGGCCTGTGTTCATTTCTTTGAAGGCCTCATTTCTTTTTCTGTAAACAGTGCCATGATGTCCTTTACCAAAAAGCTCTCTCATCTGTCCACAGTACTTTCTCCCAGAAGGATTGTGGATTTGTCACATAAGTTTTAACAAAATCCAGTCTTGCTTTTTTAAGCCTTTGTGTCAGCTGGAGTGTCCTCCTGGGTCTCCTACCATAGAGCCCCTTTTCATTCAGACGGCGATGGATAGCGCGTACTGACACTGTTGTATCCCGTGTCTGCAGATCAGCTTGAATTTGTTTGGAAGTTAATCAGGGTACTTTATCCACCATTCAAACAATCCTTCGCTGTAACTTTTCATTAATCTTGCTCTTCTGTCCACGTGCAGGGAGGTTAGCTACAGTGCCATGAGCTATAAACCTCTTGATGATGGTGGACACAGGAACATTAGGATCTCTGGAGAAGGACTTGTAGCCTTGAGATTGTCCATGTTTTTCCAAATGTTTTTCTCTCCTATCCACAGACAACTCTTTACACTTCTTTCCTTTCTCCATGCTCAGTGTGACACACAACACAAAGGTTGAGTCAACTTTTCTCCTTTTTAACTGGTTGCAAGTGTGATTACTATATTGCCCGCACCTGTTACTTGCCACAGGTGTGTCTAAATACCAATTACAGCATCACTTGCTTGAAAAGCAAATTATTTCTTACAATTTTGACCAATAATTTTGTCCAGTCCATTTTTTAATTCTGTGTGAAATAGTATCAAGTTTGACTTTTCCTTTCTGTTTTTTTTTCGTGTTTTCAGGCTGCAAACAAAAACAATAAGCATGTGAGAACCAAAACATTTGCAATTGGACCAATTCTGAGAGAAGTATATATATATATATATATATATATATATATATATATATATATATATATATATATATATATATATATATATAGTCTAATTGATAAAACTATTAAACAACAACTAATTGATAAAATTGATAATTAATTATGTTAATTGGGCTGCTCAAATTACGGCTCAGCGTGATGGCAAGATAACACAGCCGCTTTCGAAATAGTGGAGAGTACAGGGTTAGCAGGCATCAGCAAACGAAAACACACTGGTGTCATGGATAAAGGTAAAATATCAACATGGTAAGCAAAAACTATATTTCCTCGTCATGTGAAAATGGTATAGTTTAGTAAAGTGCTATTGTGTCAACTTTTTGTTTGCTAACTTTGGGACAGTTACATGGATCAGTTCTGTTGGGACTCTTGAGCATCAGGTGGAGCAACCAGCTCGCTCACAACATAGTGATGGATTCAAAATCTGAATGCAGCAAATAACACAGCAGTAAACGATTACATTTTAGGCACTGTAGAAGTTTTCAGAGAATGCTGTTGCATTTGCACACCAATGCATATTTTTTATACTATAGCATTTGTCTACTACAAAAATTAACACTCCTGTTTTCAAAAGTGGCTTACTGCGGCTTCACTCACCATCCAATGTGTGTATATTTAAGTTTTCATATCTAATTTAATTATTATACACAATTGTATTAATTATATATTCTAGATGCTTTTTTTTTAATAAGGATTGTCAAAAAAGTGTTGTTATTATATTTTATATTGATTATTTTAAGAATGGTTGTCAACTTGCCATCTGCAATTAGCATTAAAAACAATACAAATGTTGATTTACACAAATTGCTTCACCTTGCATACTCAAATGCTGGATTTTTTATTTTTACAGTAAGAAACCACCCAGCATGAGTGTATTTGTTCAAAGGAGAAATGCCCAATGCACACAAGCAGCCACTGTAAACTTAAAAATTTCCAAAATAAATATATTTAAATTCAATATGTGGCTTTTGCATTTTTTTTTAAATACACTTTCATACATACATACATACATACATACATACATACATACATACATACATACATACATACATACATACATACATACATTGAATATATAACAAGCAAAACATCAAATAAAAAAAAAAATCTGTATTTTTATCCGATTAATCAAAGAAAAGAATAATTGTCAGATTAATCGGTTATCAAAATAATCGTTGGTTGCATTACATATGGTAAATGATGTGTCTTTTCTGCTCAAAAACCTATGCCCCCAAATCGATTTTTGATTTACTCTAAATCATTGATGATATTTAATGAGTTAAAGTGAAAAAGGCAGGCATTTATAGATGGACAACTATAAAGTTTCCATTTCTGTAGTGTCCAGTTGCAGTTCCAGTGACATATAGACATCTCAGAAAGATCTCTCCTGCAACACCCCCCCTTCAACCTCAAACTCACTTATTTCTCCAGAATTTGGTCTTTGTCTGTTCCCAGCCACCCAGCTCTCCCTTATCATAAGACAACCACAGACCGCATAAATGCTAACACAAGCTTCTTCGGAGAAGCATGACACCAACTGCATCTCTTCAAACTGTTTCCCATACTGTGTCACAGTGCAAGATAAAACAAGCCCATGACTGACTAGTGTCACTGTGACTAAAGAGAGAATATGCCACTCATCCTAGAGAGCACAGACGGTTTTTCTCTCTTTGTTTCCCAGTCATGGATGGCTTTACACAATTTAATATTCACACTTACACTTTTTGTTTTTAGCCTGATTTTACCTAATTTTATTATATCTTTTCAAAGTAATAATCTTATAAATAATCATGACTCATTCAGAGCAACTATATAGATTTAGAATCTATATATAGATTATAATTATATGTTTTGCTTGGTCGTTTGAAGGTTCGGAAATGTTCTACAGATATATTTGTCAGCAGTTGTGCAATTATAACAACATAAAAAAAAAAGAAAAAAAAAGAACTGATAATCAAAAATAACCAATATGTTAATGCTGGTAGATTGACTATATCGGTATTTATACTTTGCATTTACCAATAATAACCAAACAGAATTAGCAGTATTTGCATTCTACAGCTAATATAAAATCTGATCTTCTTGATTGCAAACAAAGGCAGCAAAATTATTACTGTAAACCAAGCATCTGGAGAAAGACTTTGATTATTTACTGAAATGCAATACACATTAACTGCAGAGATTACAGGTTTGAGCGGGATTTGTGTGTTGACAGATGGCGAACTCCACTAATTGTGGCTATGTTGGGAGTAACATTATCAGAAGCAGTAGCAAGTGGCACAACAATCTCTGGAGATTGAGGCAGCTGTGGAACAAAACAATGACAGGATCTGACTCATCGTGGAGCTGTTTGCTAATCTGCTAAAGATAGACCTGCATCTGCGCAGAAGTTAAAGTAATTCAGCATGGCAATTCAGTCAGTCAAACTAGTTTTAAACACTGAAAAGCAATATGGGGTAAAACATTTTAAGAGCATCAACAGCAGGCTCAGATTTCTCTTAGTGCAGAAATTTAGATATAGGAATACAGAATTATAATTCTTTTATTTTGAATACATTTTTGCTTTAAATCAACATTTCTGTGTCTATTTTTGAGAGGATGTAAAACGCATCAGAATGAAGTCAGTTGGCGGCATGAAAGAGGGAGAGTTCAGACATGAGAAGATAGTGTAGTGGTATGAATATGAATGTATGAATGGACTGGGGCAGAGTTGTCAGGCTGATTTCATCATTTATATCTCAAACACTATCAGACACATGGAACACATGAAGACAAACATAGAGAGGAAAGGAGGACAAGAAATAAGTAAGAGCTCATGTCTCCTGGGAGAAACTGAGATGATGAAAATGCACTGTATACATAAATATTTCAGATACCACAACTGTCTCCCTAACAGCGAAAATATATAAGACACCAAAATCACTCAATGGTGCGACACCTTATGATTAGGACATTGAACAAAAATGAGCCAGTACGGAGAATCAAGCATTTCATTTAATATCGAACATCACATTTAATAGGTTGTAAAGCTGTTTGTCATAAAATATGGCTTTTAGTCCTTGCCTTATTTGTTTATTAATTAATTTTTTTGCTATTTCAGTCTCCAATAAAAGTGGTGAATAGGAATTTCATGTCCGATAGTAGAAAAAACAGGATTTAAAAACATATACAGGGCTAAAGAGAGCTAAATAATAGCTTTATTTACTATTAGCAGAATAAAATATTCCTGTGCTTTGAGACACACCACACAGTGATTGTCTGATTTTGTTACGTTCCAATGCACAGCTTTTATTTTTTTGCATGCTCTGATTGACTCTGATCATGCTAAAAGAATTATACAGATTTATTTAATATACTTTTTAAATAATAATTGAAAATAAAAACCTAAAACTCATTGAAAAATATATATCAAAACACTAGCATATTTCATTGTATCAAATCCGACTCATTAATATCTCAATAAGCTGGTTTACTTATTATTTGAATAGGGCTTTATTATGTAGCAGTTACTGTCCTTTTTCAACCTCTTTTTCTCTTCATCACACATAGTAGGACTACCTACTATGAAAGTAAACCATGGAACACAGCATGAAGTCGCTTATTAGCACAAGGTGTCTTGGGTTATTATATCACTGTCAGCAGTTATATATAAACAAAATACGAACAGCACACTGTATTTTGGAGACCTCTCTTGTAGTAGAAAGATGTCTAGTTGCACACCTTCCAAGACTGTAATATATAAAGAAAGCAGTAAGAATCTGATAAACATAAGATAAAAGAAGCTTGATGACCAAGAGTGCTCACTGAAATAGTGTAGTAAAAGAGAGCACAAAAACACCACAAATTACCTGCAAGCATTTTGTCAAGTTCAAGGTTCCCGAACATACAAAGAAGGTATTATTAAATCTCTGTATTAAATGAAATGAAATGTAAATGCTAATGTAATGTGCCATCATTATGAGTTAGCTTACATAACCTTTTGCTCCAGTAATGTGTTACATCAGATCTGCCATTTCCCAGATTCTTGGTCGCATAACCACCATGTCCAATTCCAAACTCCAGTTTAATAATTGGGTTAAGTCCCTGTACACTCTATTCTGGTTTTCACCATGGTGCATCAAGTTTAGATTTGCCTAATCTAGCTTGGTTGTTAAAAATATTCATCATTGCCTGTAACAAAACTTTTTTCCAGAGATGAACCATTTTATTGATGGAATTTGTTATTTGCAATTTAACCCTGTTTGGGCCTGACAGGTACACAGACATACAGACTGTCACGTCCTAGTACAAGCTATTTCAAATAAAAAAACGAGGATCAGTTGTACATTTCAACAAAAAGAGCACAAATAAGATATTATGGAATTCTGACCGATTGAACATTAGATAACATACTGCTTGATGTAGAGGATTCACTTTACTTTTTCAAGATTAATTAACAACACAAATTAGAAACAACCCCTTTACAAGACGGCCCTCTATACCCTTCCACTATTTGCATATTAGCACTTTATAGACTGCATACTGTGGTGCTATAACACTTAATGCAGTCTGACCGGTTTCTTAAAAGAGTGCACCAAAACTGTTTTTGACTGGAGAGAATTAAACATAATTGTTTATTATTGCATAATTTTGCAGCTGTAAAATTCACTTTAGAAATATTGGATATTTACCGTGTTCAGAATAAAAAACTAAATAAAATGTTTCCCATTGCTAACTAATTTGAATTCATTATAAACACAAGACTATACACACTGCACTCAAATCAAAGGGTCAAAGAAAAAAACAATGCTTTTGTGGTACAGCTGGTAAGCTGTGTGTGATGTGTACGGCTGTGTGACAAGTTGCCCAAAGCAGATGTATGGTCAGCTTCAGGACATACAAAAAACATCATAGTGCTGCGGTATTGCAAATCCCTTTATCTATCTCAACACTTTGATCAGTGTTTCCCCCAGCTAAAGCAGGCAGCAGGTGGTCAGACAGACAGAATCACTGGAATTTGGCAAGGTTACTATAGTGACAGTCGAGAAACAACTGCCATGACGTAATGTGCAAAGGTCAAATGTTAGAGGTTAATAGTTTTAGGACGTTTCTGCACATAGACCAATTAAATCTGTACCATGCCATTTTTTGCTCCATTTGTGGCAAAATGTAATATAATAAGCTTTCTGACTGATACTACTATTATCCTTAAATAAATTATTGAATGAAGGGGGCTGTAACTACATTCTTGCTATGCAAAATATGCAGCATATTTTTAACATGTGCATTCATTCCAGCCAGGCAGCCCATTTGTTCTCTCTCATATTTTCACTGCATCATGTTGGGAAGAGTTGTGAGTACGTGCAACGAAAAAAGTATTAAAATGCATTTAGGAGGCATTATCATCACAGGTTTATTTAAACATTGACCAATTTATTTACAATCACAGGCTGATTGTGTAAAGTGTGTCATATTTTGATAAATGGGCATAATTGGAATAGCACATTTAAAATTCGTATTCATGCATTATTTGTTTAATAAAATGGCGTTTTTTAGCAGATGTGTGATTTTTTTAATTCTACTTGCTGTTGGTCAACATTTGGGGTTAAGTCAACAATTTTCCTAGACAAACTGGTGTGTGTGTGTGTGTGTGTGTGTGTGTGTGTGTGTGTGTGTGTGTGTGTGTGTGTGTGTGTGTGTGTGTTTTGAAAGACTAAAGTATGTGACTCATCCTGAATGAGTAAATAATAAGGAAGATATTGTAAAATACTATTTTGTGTGTGTGTGTGTGTGTGTGTGTGTGTGTGTGTGTGTGTGTGTGTGTGTGTGTGTGTGTGTCCCCACATATTAACATTTTTTTTTATAGAATGGAAACCAAATAATTCCACTTTTTCTATTTCCAAAGTAGCAGTTTATATTAGTCAGTGACAGGATCTTTGTGGGTTGCCCCTTTTATTGTTTGGGCCTCTGGTGCAATATTTCCAGACTATGCATCAGGTGACAGAGGTGGAATAAAATGCCTTCTAGCCTACCACTTTATGTTTGATCTCACTCTTGCCAGGACTATTTTAAGCATTTCTGAATGATCATATGTCGTAAAAAAAGATGCAATTAATGCAGACACTGATATTTATGTGGGTATGCTTATTTCACAAAGGATTTTGTAAAACACAGATTAGAGAAAACCCTTTTTATGGATATTAAAGCTCAAGCTGCTCAGCATAGCACTGAATAACAAAACAGGAGAAATAGAGAGAGAGAGAGAGAGAGAGAGAGAGAGAGAGAGAGAGAGAGAGAGAGAGAGAGAGAGAGAGAGAGAGAGAGAGAGAGAGATTTTAGAATATGGATCTGGCTGTTACAAATATATAAAGTAAAGATATTTTAGATGAGCTAATAGCGTCATTTATCTTTACACTGACCGACCAGTTGAATGTTTGATTCATGCATTCATTGTTGGCTGGTTGTACATGGTCCCTACCAAGATAAACACAATAGACTAAAAACTAAACTAGAAACTTGTTGTACACAAAAAGCACTTCTGTTCCCAAGGCCTACTTATGTCAGAACTAATTATACATACAAAATCAAATAACAAGCTGCTTACCAAAGCAGATTTTACTGTAACATATCAACTACCAGGAGAGTTGTCAGGGGGAGCATCATCATCTTGACAGTGTACAGAGACACTACATATAATGATGAGAGGAATGTGGTGTTGTCTTTTTGGAAAAAAACTGGTTCTGTGCATCAAAGTACATCAACATGCCTTACACTTTCTCAAGATCTCAAATACCATAAGAAAGATACAGGACCCAGGATTTTACATGTGCAGAAGCAGTACAGGTGTAAATAAAACAATTAATAAAATGTTATGGGTGGAGACTTAATTGACTCACTTAATTGAAGTCATCCCCACTAATTAGGATAATAGTAAATTACTAAATTAGTTGCAGTAGCCAGTAAAAACAGTGTGGGTGTGTGAATGTGCTTGTTATTGAAGTGACACAATCGGGGGCGGGGGGGGGGGGGGTCTGGGGGGTTGGGTACTGAGGAAGATGGAAAGCATGGGAAGCTGTCACAGATACATTCTCTTTTGCCACACTATTTTTTTTTATCTATGTGAGATGAAGCCACTGTCAGACAAAAACATGAATGTGTATGCTATGAATAATAACTCTCTTTCTGTTTCTCTGTCTGTCTTTCTCTCTTTTTCTGTTCTTTTGTCAGAGATACTGCAGAGTCATTTGGATACACAGAGTGAGAAAAGAGAATAAATTAACTTATATAAATAAGCACTGCTTTTCCCTGACAGCAGATTTGGAGAGGGAACGTTGAAGGAAAGCTGTAATGACAAAAGAGTGTGATGAGAATTGAACCTAAATGCTAATTACCACAACAAAACTCTGCAATGCAGCAATCACTAAAACTGCTGATCATTCAGGTTAAATAAGGAGAGATCAATTGTCTGCTGTTTGCACTCAATAAAAAAAAAAGATTAAAAAAAGTCTTTAGACTTAGGCTTGATGATTAGTTGTCCACAAAATTTTGGCAAAAAACTGCCATTTGTCTGTTTAAGTTTCAATATACACGTGATACAAGTTTAAATGCACATTTGCTTAAGTGCACATATATTTTACAGAATGTTTCATATGATAGATAGTATAGTATAGATCTAGTATATAGTATAGGTAGAGCTTACAAAGTATACATGTTAGGCATCAAGCATGTTTATGTTAATATTGTTTTATACAAAATAATGAACATTTCAGTTCCATAACTGAGCTAAGTTGCACAAGCAAGAGAGCAGGTGAAAGGAATATTGGCATTGTATTAAATCGGTTGTAGGCACGTGCCCACAGGGCAAGTGCCCTTGCTGATCACAACCATCCCGATATTCAGCATAACCTCACTCTTGCATGTCAGATGTTGCTTTTACAAAAATTGCAAAAAACAAAAAATTAACATAGAGTGAACACCCTTTGCCATGAACCGGAATGACGACTACATCCCAAGCCTCCTCAAATTAACATCGGAGCTTACTAATACTCTTGATAACACAAATCCCCACAGCCATGCTTCAAAATCTCAGAGGTAAGCCTTTTCAGAAGAGTGAAGAATGTTAATGTGTCTACAAACAAGTAGCTTTATAAATCTTTTAAAAATTATTTTGGAACTAATAAAAGGTAGATTTTAGAAAAGGAGTACTTACACCATTCTTTTAAAATGAATCTGATTCATCCTTAAATCCCTAAAGCTTTAAAGAGGTAACTTGAACTAAAAATTAAATGGATTAACTGGAAAAACTCATGGAAGCATGGAATGATGGTCTAACAGAGATTATCTTGCCTTCTTGGCATTGTGATAAAAGAATTATGACACATTTCTGCAAAGTGGACCTCAAAAATATTTATCATGGTTATGGCTGTGAATGTGTTAATATACATATGTAATTGTACCTGCCAACTGGCATCAAATCCATTTAGCACAAAGTTACACATGTCTATTGGATTTCTTATTGGTTCCTTTAATCATGACGTGTTTCTCTTCATTTGTTCCGTTTCATCCTAATAAAAAATAAGGACAATACCTGTGTAAAATGCTTTTCTAATTTTTTTTTTCCAGGGTTATTTAATGATCATCATTAAAACATGCACCATGCTGGATTCATATTGAGATAGAAAAAAATTCATTTTTATCAGCTCTGTGAATTAAGAATTGAGCTGAGATTAATACAAAGAAAATGATGAAATTTTTATGACTTTTTACAGTCTAGGCTCAGAAGGATATTATGAATTTTACTATATATTGAGTAAAGAACATAGTGCTTGTCAGCCAACGAGGATGTAAAGGCCATAGATGGATGGTTAATAGACCGAGATAAAGTGGAGACAGAAAGACAAGATGCGCTGAAAGTCTGAAAAAATTGAAGTTGTCGGGTTCCAATTGGATTTCTTTTTAACATTTTGAACCGGGACATAGCCTAATTATGTCAGAATGATTACACTTGTAGAAGAAAGAAAGAAAGAAAGAAAGAAAGAAAGAAAGAAAGAAAGAAAGAAAGAAAGAAAAGAAAGAAAGAAAAAAGGAAAGAAAGAAAGGCAAGTGTGTTGGTGTGCGTATCTGTGTATCTAAGATAGAAAGCCTGCACAATAATAAAGAACGTCAGATCACAAAAAACTAGGACACGAAACGTCCCTCACCCGAAGGGCCTAGAGGAAGAGAGGCTAAAAAAGTGTTGCTTCATGTCTCTTAGTTTTGCCCTAATAACGCTCTTCTGTTAGGAGGTATTACACATTGCAACAACGTCTTACACAACTTTCAAAGCCTTCTGCACCAACAGTGTTTGTTGCCCTTACAGACTGGAGCTAACTGAACAGGAAGCTAATAGGTTGTTGCTCTATTATATACAGAAGCTAAACAGGGAAGACATCATGGACTTAGTGCTATACTGTGAAGAAAGACAAATTTCCTATCATGTGTGTTTGTGCATTTGACTGTTTGTGGGGACCTCATTTCAGAATGATAGAAATACATAATTATTTTGACTAAAGAGTGTGTGTGTTTGAAGAGTCGCAGGACCACAATTTTCCTGAAGTTTCTGAATAACAACTATTCATGATGCTTTGCCACAAACCCACCTGAGGCTAAACTAGATTTGTCACACAAGAATGAAGGAGACTTGTTGAAGTAAGCAATTTTGCCTTTTTGTTTTCTGTTGGGTTTCACAAATTGCACACAGCAATTTTGTGCTTATTAGCAACTGCTTCCAAATTGCTATGATTATGTCACTGCTACCTTGCAGAGCTCTGGAGTGAGTAGCAACAATTTGGGAAAGGGCTCGGGAGGTAGCGAGAACTTATGAAAGATTTATGAAGCTATGTTAGATCATCCTGTTGAGAAATTGGTCAAGAAGAGTCAAGAAGCTACAGCACCTCTAAAAAGACCAGCACCATGGCAAATCTCTATCTGCTTTCAGGGGATGAAATGAGCTACTTGATTTTTATAAATTACTGGCCTGCTATCTACTACTTCTTCTGACTCAACAAATCAAGAACTACAGAGATGGAACTTCTCTGGTATGAGTTTTCCAGTTCATTTGTTATCCAGCTGTCTTGGCTGAATCACTATTTAAGGTGTACACATGCACAGCACTTCTAGACCAATAGAAATACTTGATGACAAAGAATTAGTCAAAGCATAAAATATAATTTCTTCCTTATCTCCCCTATAATTCATAATGCCAATGGTATAATTGCCTACATCATTGACTCATGGTCATACATTAAACATTATTCTTTCATCATCCTCTTCTTAGTTTGATATAAAGCTAGTACCTGAATTTCACTGTTTCATAGTCTAACTTTGAAATCTCCGTAGAGCCTCAACCTAGCATTGCCCATCCATCATCCTCTCCATTGGTCTCTTTTTCATCCTTCAGGCATGTCACAACCTTAGAGATACTGTTAGAAAGGCCATAGCCACAAAATTACTACCATGCTGCTCTGGAGACTGTGTCATAGATTTGTCAGTGGGAGGTCTCCTCTACAAAGATGGAGCTTTTGCAGTGTTTCAGGAAATATATATTCCAACTGAGTTTTATTTTTGCTTTTACATTTCTCAACTTCATTTCCTTGCACAGATTATAGAAGCATTGTACAGGACATTGTATGAGGGAAATTGCAAAGAACCCATCTATAAAACAATCAATGAGTATACATATTTTGTGATACCGTATAGCCTGGAAAATGCAAAACCACCAGCTTTTGAATTACTTCTCCTATGAAACAAGAATAGAACATTAGCAAATTATGCAAAGAACTTTTAAATTTATTATGCCCAAATGACAAAATCTCTCTAGCACAAATATCTGGTAACTATTCCCACCAAGATAGCATCACCCAAATCACAACTTCTCTTTGCAGCAATGACTCAGGGGTACTGTCATGATTATTCCTATTCATTCCTCATCGCTGGCCTTACTTCTCTCTCTCTCTCTCTCTCTCTCTCTCTCTCTCTCTCTCTCTCTCTCCTCAAACTTACTCAACATTTTTCAGTTGTGGACAGAAATCAGTCATGTGCTTTTTTGGCCTAAAGATGCCCCTGAAAAGTAGTTCAGGTTGATTAATGATAGATAGAATATGTGTCAAGGGAATTTGAGCTAAATCTGCACATCACATGACGAGAGTGGGCCGATTAGCGGATTAAAAGAATCATCACCAAAAGGGGGTGCTGTTTCACAGCATATATACACAGCAGTTTTAACTCACTCTTTATACTCAAAGCATAGCAGAAGGAAGAAAATAAAATTGTCAAATGAGGCCATTGCTTGGTCTTTAAGGCATAACCTGCACCATATATCTAATGTAGATGTGCTTCATGTGCAACATTGTCAGAGATTTACACACATATATACACATGCATAACATAGAGTGTACACAGTGTGTGTGTGTGTGTGTGTGTGTGTGTGTGTGTGTGTGTGCACGCAAGTGAGAACACAATGTCACAAAACTAAAAATGCATGTGGGCAGACTCAGCAGCAGGAAAGTGGACAGCTAAATAAGTTAGATAAAATAGTTTATTATGAAGACACACTCGTATGCAAATTTGATTATGATTCGACAAATAAAGAGTTCACATTACACTTAATTATTGCATATTTTATTTCTAAAAAACTACAAACTTCAGCGTCAAACACAAAAGTGCTTCCTTTTTTTTTTAATGTACATGTTCCAAAAATGTGAAAGTCCGTCCCTCAGGAAATAGCATACAGCAAGTATCTGTAGATACCAAATTCAAAAGCTGAAAACATATATTTATACTTTAGCTTTTCTTTAGTTAAACACACACAATCTTGGTTTTTAGTTTATTTATTATTCTTTCAGAATATCTCCTATTCTTATTTTCCTATTTTTTTGCATCTTCCTCTCCACTTTTCTTTATAATGCACTCTGGGTGTAAATAACAATCACATATATTAATAAAGGTTAAGAGTATGTAGTTATTTGACAGTATACTAATACATCAAATACACCCAACTTTATGTGATCCATTGGAAAAGCCTTATGATACAGAAGATTATTTCTTGTTGAATTACATTTTAGTTTCCTCGGAAATTCAGTAAGAACCTGACTAGATCATCTACTGAATACAATGCCATTCTTTGACAGAAAAAGCCAAAGGTTTTTGTATTAATACAATGCCCATGTCACTTGATATTTTTTCCACTATTAGGGGTCAAAAGTTCACCAATATAAGCATCGCCTTGGATCAATAACAGAATGAGTGACTGGCAGTGGCAGCATTCTCTGTCAGACACTGCGGTACTCATTGAGCCAGTCAACAACAGGAGAAGATAAGATAAACTGTGAAAGAAGGAGACACTCAGAGTAAACAATGCTATCTAAATAAACCTGATGGATACTCCCTGGACTACACAAAATACATATTTTACTATTTATCTACAGTAAATAGCACAATCCTCATGACAAATTATTGCAATCTTCCCCAGTATACAGAATCCTAGGAAGTGCTTACCCAGAGTTTCATTCATTTCTGGCAAACCCAAGTACATCCAGCCTTTACTCAGAAGCTTAAGGTGCTCAAGGACAGTCATATACCAGCCCTTCCACTTGGACTAATTCCCATGGTGAGCCTAGCTTCCTCAATAAATCCACCATCAGTAACTGTCAAATGGCCCAGCCGCCAACATCCTTCCATGTCCCTGTGAGACAGGTATTCATGTCTGTCCTTTTCAATGTCAACAAGTCATAGACATTCAAAAAGGTGACATAAATGAGCTGACCTTCTTCTGTGCTAGGCAAAGACAACGTTTTGTTAGCAAACCTTTGCAAATAAAAAAGAAAGACACTGATCGAGTTTTTTGAGCTATTGTATAAAAATGCACCACCAACAGACTAAAATAACAGTCAATGAATATTAAACCCAGCATCGGTTACTTGTTGGTTGTACTAGTAGATTATTCCGTACAGAGTCCCTGGCTGTCTTAAAGCGACGGGTGAAGACCTACCTCTTCCTGAAACACTGAAATTAGCACTTTCCAAGTTTGCTTTGTAGAATTCAAGAGTTATATTTATATTAAGTTTGTAATCTAGCGCACCAGTGTAGATTTATTCATTGCTAGAGACTCAAAGCACTTTTGTACGTCGCTCTGGACAAGGGCGTCTGCCAAATGCCGCAAATGTACATTTTTTGGTTAATCAAGAGAAAAAAGTTTTTAGACCTGCTGTGAAGCTGCACTTTTATAGAGGCATCAATAAATAAATCAGCAAATTGGAATTAAAACTCCTCTCTTAATAATTCACACAGTAATTGCACTATAAAGTGAAAAAGTAGTAAACAGCAGAGGTGGGAAGTAACGGAGTACAAATACTTCGTTACTGTACTTAAGTTGATTTTTTTGGTATCAGTACTTTACTCTACTAGAGGTCCCCTGGTGGTCTAGCGGAGGATCCGCTGTGGCGACCCCTAACGGGAGAAGCCGAAAGAAAGTTTAGTACTTTACTCTACTATTTATTTTTCAGACAACCTTTTACTTTTTCTCATTACATTTTTACACAAATATCTGTACTTTTTACTTCTTACCTTTTCAAAAC
This sequence comes from Silurus aristotelis, assembly GCF_946808225.1. Lineage (NCBI taxonomy): Eukaryota > Metazoa > Chordata > Actinopteri > Siluriformes > Siluridae > Silurus > Silurus aristotelis. Next base: position 19,453,530 of record NC_139575.1, on the reverse strand, counting down.
CGGCTCGTTACTTTAGTATTAATCCATTGATTTGGTGAAATATATATTTTTATTTTCACTGCGCGCCGATTTTAGCAGAACAACCGATTTCCTGTTACTGCGCGTCTTTTTCAATCCGCTGGTGTATAAAGTCCTGACTCTCACTCTTTACGGAGATAAGAATCAGCAGGCAGAAGGCAGTAAGAAGTTTGGGGTTAATGTGGATGAGACAGAGGGAGTCAGTGATGTAAACATGACTGAGAACAGACACATTCGTGATCATCATCATCTTTTCTCTGCTTGTGTTCTATATGTGGATCTTCAGCCTGGATACATTCATTCGGTAACATTTTTAATTTGTTTTGTATTAATATATATATATATATATATATATATATATATATATATATATATATATATATATATATATATATATATGGCTGTCAAAATTAAAATTATTGTAAACGGCACCAAATTTTATTAACACGCTATCAATTAAGCGCGCATTTCTGTTTTTACCATTTTTATAAAAAATGTAAATACATAAATAAATAACTAAATATAAAAGAGGCAAAATGAAAAGCTTCGGAAAAAAATAAATTTATCCACGACGTCCTTTTTTTTACTTAGATATAAAATAAATTATTAAACTCCAGATAAAAATATTTTTAATCAGTAAACTTTTGTTTTATTTTTGCGCCAAGTCTCAAATCAAACACCAAATCCGCCATGTTTTACACAATTTACCCTCTAGGTGGCATTTTGTGGGTTTTTCCCTCATAATGGCGACACAAACTACTTTTTACTTAAGTACATGTCAGAGCCAAGACTTCTTTACTTTCACTTGTGTAAAAAAGTTTAATCTGTACTTCAACTTTAACCCGAGTATTTTAAAACACGAGTATCTGTACTTCTACTTAAGTAAAGGATGTCTTCCTTTGCCACCTCTGGTAAACAGTAATTTCATTATCTTAAGAATGATTCAGCATTTTTTTGTTTTTTTCAAAGAATGTGTGCTGAAGCCTAATTAAATAAGCATTGCAATCTCATTGGTTTCACAAAGCGGTTTTCTCAACTCAAGGCTTAAACAGTATGCTAATGAGCATATAGTGTTGGACAGGATGAATATTGGGTATTAATAAGTTAATTGACCAAACTCAATGCCTGTAAAAATGATCTAAGTTAATGGTGAGAACTAAATGTGCCTTAGAGGTCAATTTTCAAAATAAGTTACATTTTAGAAAGTTAATTATCTAGACTGTCAAAAACGGCTACATTGGTCTACAGTATGTGCTTTAATAAGTTTTGAGACAGGACTGATTTTTAATGTTGTAATTATTATATTTTAATAATAAAAAACATGGATTTAAAAAGGATTTAACTGCAGAAGGGCAGAAAAAAGCCACTGTTACAAGCAGGTAACCAGTTTTAAGTTATCAAACATGAATTTCCCCAGAGTTATAGCACAAGATACCAAAAAGATCCAGCAGGTATGCTATACTGTGCAAAAACAAAACGGTCACTTAAAATAGTGAAACATATACTCAAACGAGGCTATTACACTAGCCCTCATGGACTAAAGGTATGCAGACAAGCTGAAAATTGTGCAGGGAATTTGGGAGTGAGGTAAGACTACCAGGTCACCCTGTCTTTGCTTTTCAAACCATGCGCTTAATTTAAACCCAGGTTCTCAAAACCTCACTCTGGGAATGACATAATATTACCTATGTCCTGTTGATTATTGAAGAAAAAAATATCTTTCATGAAAACTGACTTGTTCACTTGCTCTTACACTTGAGAAATACTTTAGAATGAGAATAATGGTCATGACAAAATGCGTGTACAAGGATTTGTTATAAGCCATTTATCCAAAGACGACAAACACAAAATGCAGTGGGTTGTTCTGTTTTCGAAAACACCCGGAGTCATCAGATACCATTTTCAGAATGGGATGAAAGAGGCAGAAGGATCTAAGAGTAAGACAAAAACAAGTCCCCTCGAGTATCATTCACAGAGGTGTTTTAAAGTGGCTTTAAGTTTGAGCATGTGTTTTCATCATCAGTACAGTACAGATCTAAGCAAAGTCTGGTGCAACTGTGTGATACTGAATGGCCCTTTTTACTATATAGCTATAACCCATCATTACTTTTGGTTATTGGTTACTATTGTGGTTAAAAAGAACATACTTTGTTTAGGATCCTGCACATAGGATATTTTGTGTAAAAATATTTGAGAAAGGAATACCTTGTTTATATGTTCATATTGACACCTGCTGTTGTATTTTAAATGCATCTTATCAATCACTGATCATGTTTTGTTAGTCTGGACTAATCTTCATCCCTACTGTTCATACATTCTGCTGTTTTTTCTAAATGACCATTTAACTATTCTGTGGCTTAATGGTTATAGTTGGACAATAGCAAAAACAATATATAATTCAACGTTCAAGGCAATATGGTTGGCAAACTACTTAATGCTTTTCTGCCAAAACTCTCTAACTAATGGCACAGTGCTAAAATGATCTTCATGTTTTGTTTTTTGTTTTTTAATATGAGTCTGGCTTCTCGCCACTGGCACTGGCACAGAGACAGTAAAACAAGTGACTAAACAATTTGTGATTGGAGCTCAAGGCTAACTGAGAGAAGAGATATCAATGTCAGTAAGGATCCCAAAAAATGATAAGAGTTTTTGGCAAGGACATCGATTTGAATGCTTTAAAATTGAATTCATTTGATGTTTTGAACATATAGTTATAAATGTATTACCCAGACAATAAGGAGCATAATATGACACATGATCTCTCTCTCTCTCTCTCTCTCTCTCTCTCTCTCTCTCTCTCTCTCTCTCTCTCTCTCTCTCTCGCTCTTTCTCTCTCTCTCTCTCTCTCTCTCTCTCTCTCTCTCTCTCTCTCTCTCTGTATATGTTTATTTAGTTATTTTATACATATTTATTTCTTATAATACCATATAATATATGGATTCTTCCTCAAACTGTTCCTATAATGTTGGAGGCACCACAGATTTATAGGATGTCTTTGAATGAGGTAACATTTCTTTTTTCCTTTACTTAAACTAGGAGAGCCGAACCTGTTTCCGCATGATAATGGCCCTGTGCACAAAGGCAGCACCATAAAAAAATATGGTTTACATGGGTTGGACTGAAAAATCTGGAACACCTTTCAGATAAGTTGAAATGCTGACTGAACCCCAAGCCTACTCACCCTACATCAGTACCTGACTTTACTAACAATCTTGCAGCTGAATGAGCACAAATCCCCACAAACACACTACAAGTCAAGTGGAACATCTTCCCAGAAGAGTGGAGGATATTATAACAGGATATGGGGACCAAATGTGGTATGGGATGTCTATACAAATCTTGATCAGGTGTCCACAAACGTTTGTCCATATAGTGTCATCAGCATATAGATAAGGAGAAATACGTGGCATGACAATGTATGTGTTTACGAAGTATACAAAACAATACAAAACAGTACACAAAAAGTGTATTTTAGTGCACATCTATGCAAGTATGTACAACATGGACATCTGTTTTTTACTGTTTGCATCTGCCAACTTGTCTATGTTTGCCGCTAGATATTCCAGTTTATCAAAAAGTTGTTATAATTTCATCATTATATGATAATATGTGCTGTGAATCAGTATTTGCATTGCATGGCAATATGCAACACAGTGCCTATTTGGGAACTATTATTTTCATTTACAGGGCAAAAATAAGCAAAACATGTACAAAAAGTGAAATGTCCCACTGCTACTATAATAAATAATAATATATGTCAACTATTATCAAATTAGTGGACATAACTAATTCAGTTTCCCTGGTGGTCTAGTGGTTAGGATGCGGCGCTCTCACCGCTGCGGCCCAGGTTCGATCCCTGGTCAGGGAACCAACCCCAGCCGTTAGGGTTGCACAAGCCTTAGTGCACGACCCCTAATGGGAGAAGCTGAAAGAAAGTAGTGGACATAACTAATTGTTGTATGAGTCTCGTTAAAATATATGATAAAAAGAGATGATTATGATTTAAGACTAAGCCAAACATTTTCCATTCAAAAAATCTTATATTACTAGTGCTGGTTAGTGAATACTGAGCACTGCCCTGAAGTGTCTGTAGAGGAAAAGCAGTCAGCTAGGGAAATACTGTATTTGGGTTTGTTGTAGTGTAGCTCCAGTTTTTTGCCCCACTTAATGCTCTAGTTTTATGATCTGATTTGTTCTGGTTTGTACTGCCTATGCTTTCTTTAGCAAGGAGAACATGTGTCCTCAAATACAGGACTAATACCATCTCTGGTTTTCACCAGATCTGCATCTGCATTGGGTCAAATCTGATTCTAAAATCCACAAATTCAACCAATGGTTTCCATTTTCCTTCATTTATTTCATCTTAGGCATATCTGTAGGATCAAGCTCATGTTTGGTCAGTGTGTATGTGGATCTCTGGTGTAACAATCTAACAAAGTGTGTAATTTACAATTAAATAATCACAATTAATATCAATATAAAGATTGTATACAGCAGGTATATAGAGTGGTCATTTGTTTAGACATCACTCTGTGCACTCAACTCTGCACTTGTTTCTTTAAAGGTTTGATGAATAGGGGGAAATTTGTGGCAAATCATTGCCAACAGTTTATTGAAATTATGTTTGATGTTTATTCCAATTAATTAAGTTTACAAAGTGTTACTTTGGTGTTTGTGACTTTTAGCCATTCTTATACAAATGAATTAATTATGTATGTCCAAGCAGTGTTCATTCTCTCTCTCTCTCTCTCTCTCTCTCTCTCTCTCTCTCTCTCTCTCTCTCTCTCTCTCTCTCTCTCTTCTTACTCACACACACACACACACACACACACACACACACACACACACACACACACACACACACACACACACACACACACCATGCTGGTTGACACACATTGGGATGACCTTGAGATGAACAGAGAAGCCTACAGCCATCGTCATGGAGATAGAAACCAGCTCATTCTAGACCACAGTGGGTGATAGAGAGAGAGGCAATGGGGGATGGGCTTGAAGAAGTCCTAAGCAGTGTCTGAGAGTAAAATCAGAGAGGGAGGGAAATAGAATAACACAAAGTGCAAATAGTAAGAGGAGGAGAGTACAACAGAAGAGAAAAAGAAAATCATAAGAGGGGGCACAAGACCTACAGGAGTGCTGACAAATGATGGAAAGAAGGCTTGGGTGTATGTATCAGTGAGAAAAGAAGAAGAAGAAGAGATAGAGAGAGAGAGAGAGAGAAAGAGAGAGAGAGAGAGAGAGAGAGAGAGAGAGAGAGAGAGAGAGAATACTGGCAGACAGAGACAGCCCTGGCATTGCTTTGGTTTCCTCTCCCCAGTCTTTGTTCCACCAATCTGTTTTAGATTACCGTAATACAGCTCTCTCTCTCTCTCTCTCTCTCTCTCTCTCTCTCTCTCTCTCTCTCTCTCTCTCTCTCTCTCTCTCTCTCTCTCTCACTGCCAATAGTATAATCTTCTAGACCAGACACTGTCTGGTCGTTCTCAATTTCAATTTCAGTTGTAATGTTTATGCTGATTTTTGTTGCCATCAAACAGCCACAGTGTAATTACTCCCCTTAAAATCATAATAATTTATTCTGAAGATGATTAAAAAAGGAGAAAGATGTATTTAGATCTGATTTCACCAGATTTATCTAGAATGTAAATGTAAAATTGTTTTTGTAAAACTTTACTTTAGTATTTAGTATTTTAAAATTCAAAAAAGTTATTTAAAACTTTACTGTATTAACACATAATTTACAGTCAACTCCAGAGTTACTGCCATGGTTCATAATAATAAAGGATTTTAAAATTAGCATCAGTCTTCTCAAGATCACCTGGATTACTTGTTAGAAAGCTGCATAAGTGTAAGTGGCTCATCTGCATATTTTACTTTGCATACTCAATTACCTTTATTAGCAAAAATGTTGATGGTGTTTTTAGCCAAACTGTTTATATTTTTTTTAACTGCACCATTCAAATTACAAGCCTAACAATCTTTAGTTCTTTTTATTTCTTTCATGCAAAGTGCTGGTCTTTACATACTTACATATCTAATGGTTGATTTAAAAAATGTAACTAATGTCTTTGGGTTTATTCTTTGCCTCTTCACTTTGTATCTCACTGTCACTCATATATCTAAATTCTGGCACATTTTCAACCATTCTGAATGTTTGATTTCACCCTACTTTATAAAAAGGAATTAAACCATTAGTCTGTTATCTCACTTGTGCATGTAAATATCAGTTTATCTCTTTAATGTTAAAAATTGTGTTTTTCCATGGTATTTTCCATGAAATTAGTAAAAGATTTTACATGTTTACAGTCTCATAACAATACTCTAGAAAACAAAAATTAATGGATATTGTATGTATATTTTTTATGCGAGATAGTATAATAATTAGATTTTTGATTTGTTTCTCCTTTGTCCCAGAAAATATGTATATGACGATATATCTAGCTTCTTTCTAAGATTCTTCTGTTCATTTATAAAGGTTTATTTAGCAATTGCAGTGCTTTTTTGTGTGTTCTTACTAAAAGTTCCCTCTGCCTCCATACTAATTCATGCTGATATACAATCATGTATTTAACTCTCTGAATGGTTTCTAGTTACTTGGTACATGCTTGCTTTGATTTGCTACTTGAAAGAGCTTCTTCTGGGGGTTGTTGATAGATTGTACCTCAACCCCAGCTATGGAAATGCACCCAAGTGTATCTGCTCCATTAAACAAGCCTCGTTGAGTGAGCCAGAGTGGCAGCTCTGATGAGCTAGTAACTTATCAGTGTGGTCTGTGAATGAAAGAGGGGGTGGGGGCATTTTACTAGGACAGGGCTTATAAAGAAGAGCTCTTCAATACACCTGCGCCTGTGAATGGATAGAAAGTAGAGAGAGAGAGAGAGAGAGAGAGAGAGAGAGAGAGAGAGAGAGAGTGTGAGAATTGTAGCAATAGAGAGAAAAATTGTCATGTGCTGGCAGAGGCCACCACTGCTAACAAGGAAATTCTTGATATATAAGCCAGAATTTTTGCCTAAAACACCAGTATATCTCAGTGGGCATGACAATGCTATGATAACAGTTTATAGAACTGATATATCATTGAAAAAATGTATGGATTTCCATGCAACAAACCAAGTAATAAACATATATTTTTTTTTTTTGTATTGTTACAATATTAAAAAGTGCATGTCTCATAATAATTTGTAATTTGGTCCATGACTGCATTATAATGTACATAACAATAAATATGTATCCAACTGCAGTAAAGGATTTTACTGTTGACTTCAGTCAAAATTCACAGTTCACCTACATAAAGACAAAGTAAACTCAAAATAACATCAAATGCATAGTTCATATCCATTTTTTAGTTTCACCGAGAATTTTGTTATTTTTCAGGTGTCTTCTATGTCACAGAACTGAAGGACCACAATGCTATTGCTGGTGCTAGGAAACTAAAACAAAAGAATGGAAAGGAAATTACACACAAAGTCCTCTCTATCTGTGCACCTATGCTCTTCAAATACCGTTGGCATGTTATGCACTTCTCATTTTTACTTGTCACTGATGCCCAGATAAAAACACCACTTAAACAGTTGCTACATCTTCTGTTTCCGATCATACACTTCAAACCACCATTACAGTAATTACTCAACAATCTGGAATAGGTTAACTATGGTAATTATACAGTACATACAGTAAAATCAAAACAGATCAAAACTACTTTGTGTAATAACCAGTTACAAATTGGACAGTATAATTATTGCTTTGAGTTATGATCTTGTAGAACAGATTTGATAAAGTTATGCCTTCTTAAGTACATTTGCTTATAATATAGCATGGTTTAATGGGTAGTGCAAAAAAAAAAAAAAAAAAAAAATATATATATATATATATATATATATATATATATATATATATATATATATATATATATATATATATATATATATATACATATAAATATATATATATACCATTGAGTGTTTGTATGCATATAACTGAATCTCTTATATTTAAACCCTGGGAGATTAATGGCCTGCCTTCACTAGTAGTGTTTGGCAGGTAATTACAGACAACCTTTTAATATATAGACGTGAATTCAAACTCAACATACAGTGTGGAAAATAAGTATTTGAACACCCTGCTATTTTGCAAGTTCTCCCACTTAGAAATCATGGAGGGGTCTGAAATTGTCATCTTAGGTGCATGTTCACTGTGAGAGACATAATCTAAAAAAAAAAAATCCAGAAATCACAATATATGATTTTTAAACTATTTATTTGTATGATACAGCTGCAAATAAGTATTTAAACACCTGTCTATCAGCTGGAATTCTGACCCTCAAAGACCTGTTAGTCTGCCTTTAAAATGTCCACCTTCACTACATTTATTATCCTAAATTAGATGCACCTGTTTGAGGTCGTTAGCTGCATAAAGACACCTGTCCACTCCATACAATCAGTAAGAATCCAACTACTAACATGCCCAAGACCAAAGAGCTGTCCAAAGACACGAGAGACAAAATTGTACACCTCCACAAGGCTGGAAAGGGCTACGGGGAAATTGCCAAAGCAGCTTGGTGAAAAAAGGTCCACTGTTGGAGCAATCATTAGAAAATGGAAGAAGCTAAACATGACTGTCAGTCTCCCTCGGACTGGGGCTCCATGCAAGATCTCACCTCGTGGGGTCTCAATTATCCTAAGGAAGGTGAGAAATCAGCCCAGAACTACACGGGAGGAGCTGGTCAATGACCTGAAAAGAGCTGGGACCACTGTTTCCAAGGTTACTGTTGGTAATACACTAAGACATCATGGTTTGAAATCATGCATGGCACGGAAGGTTCCCCTGCTTAAACCAGCACATGTCCAGGCATGTCTTAAGTTTGCCAATGACCATTTGGATGATCCAGAGGAGTCATGGGAGAAAGTCATGTGGTCAGATGAGACCAAAATAGAACTTTTGGGTCATAATTCCACTAAACGTGTTTGGAGGAAGAAGAATGATGAGTACCATCCCAAGAACACCATCCCTACTGTGAAGCATGGGGGTGGTAGCATCATGCTTTGGGGGTGTTTTTCTGCACATGGGACAGGGTGACTGCACTGTATTAAGGAGAGGATGACCGGGGCCATGTATTGCGAGATTTTGGGGAACAACCTCCTTCTCTCAGTTAGAGCATTGAAGATGGGTCGAGGCTGGGTCTTCCAACATGACAATGACCTGAAGCACACAGCCAGGATAACCAAGGAGTGACTCTGTAAGAAGCATATCAAGGTTCTGGTGTGGCCTAGCCAGTCTCCAGACCTAAACCCAATAGAGAATCTTTGGAGGAAGCTCAAACTCCGTGTTTCTCAGCGACACTCCAGAAACCTGACTGACCTGGAGAAGATCTGTGTGGAGGAGTGGGCCAAAATCCCTCCTGCAGTGGTGCAAACCTGGTGAAAAACTACAGGAAACGTTTGACCTCTGTAATTGCAAACAAAGGCTACTGTACCAAATATTAACATTGACTTTCTCAGGTGTTCAAATACTTATTTGCAGCTGTATCATACAAATAAATAGTTTAAAAATCATATATTGTGATTTCTGGATTTTTTTTTTTAGATTATGTCTCTCACAGTGGACATGCACCTACGATGACAATTTCAGACCCCTCCATGATTTCTAAGTGGGAGAACTTGCAAAATAGCAGGGTGTTCAAATACTTATTTTCCTCACTGTATATATAGATGCCTTTAATGTGAATTTGTCTGACTGCAGCACAGTACTGTGCTGGTGAAGGGGAAAGCTGCGGACTTGTTTTATCTCAATCAAAAGCGAACAGCATTATTCTTGAAAGCCAACAACAACATCTCAAGAGAAACAATGTGAACAATGGCATATCAATCATGCACATTATTTACCTCACTAGCGGTAAACCAAAAAGACTCAATGATGCCACTCCACCAAATTTCATGAAATGTACTGAGTGCAGAAACGCTAAGCAACTGTGCTCACATGCTGTTCTGTGCGACTTTGGAGAGCGTTTTAAACATTACCTAATTTAACCCTCTCCTTGGGGCAGCACAGGGATACGGCTGTGGTCACTCAGTTGTCTATTAAATGTAGGTGTTTTTATGTGATGTTAGTGTTTGTGTGTGTGTGTGTGTGTGTGTGTGTGTGTGTGTGTGTGTGTGTGTGTGTGTGTGTGTGTGTGTGTGTATGTGTGTGTGTGTGTGTGTGTGTGTGTGTGTGTGTGTGTGTAGTATGCCTTATTGTTAGCATCACTCTCTGTATTGTTTCCAGAGAATAACGAGTCATCAGACCTTGTAAAGGCAACATAAGGACATTTTTAGAGGGAACTGTCAAAAGTAAATATGCAGCTGAATCTGACTACACACAGGAAATAAATGAGTACTTAGACTGTAGGGGGCTTGTGCTCTGGCTAAATGCTCCAACAGTCTGTATTAATAAAAACCAAAACATCAGCAGCTGTGCTCAGGAAGCTTTCTGAGAAAAGAGCAAAATAGCCTGGAGAAACACTTTTGTGGTTGTACCAGTTTTAATAATTAGCCGTTATGTTTTATGTATCATTATTACTTTTTAAATAGGAGACTAGTTAGTAAATTATTTAATGATATAGTCACGAAATGTTATCTCTATGCTAAAAAAACTAATTAGTAGAAGACAAGATTTTATAATTAGCATGAAGCAGAATTTGAGGACTGCAACCTGATTGTCTTGCCATACTCCTGTGTATTTGCAAATAAGTGTAATGTTTCTGATGTGGAAAACACATTTTTGAGCACCATGACTCATTTTCAAAGCATGATATTATTGCTGGACAATTAATTAGTTCATAAAAGTGTCTTTAGAAGTGTATTTAAAGTGTTTTAAAATGATTATTACCTAATAAAATGATTGCTACAATAATTTATACATTAATTTTAATAGAAATAAAAATTTAAAAACTGATGGGTAAATAAGATAGCAGTGTGATTTGCCTGCTTAAAATAGTTCTTCTCAAACATCATGCATGATGTACATGTATACTACCGGTAATCATTCAACAAATTTGGTCACTTAGCAATTGCTGCCAAACAGTTAGCAACTAATGCAATATAAGGACCTAAGATATCTTATATAATCAAATATCAAATCAGTAATAAAGTATCAACAGTATGGGCAAGTCTCATCAATTGCATACACTATATTCAAAGGATCATGGTACACAAACAAACATACAGTATACACACCCCTAAATAAAAATATGTACTATCTTGATTATTTAATGAATACAATTATTTATACAACTCTCTCGCTCCATATATATATAAATAATAAAGCTTCAGACATACAGCTAATATGTTTTTTATTCGGATCAGACCAAGATCAATCTGTTAGTTGGTAGCCAGCTTTTTATTTAATGTTTTAATGCAACTGTCACAGCTTATCATCAAATAACAGGACTGCTTTCAAGACTCAGGTGTGCAAGCTTATCATAAGAATGTTTATTTCAGTTAATCAGGGTCTCAAATAATGTTTATTCTTCTGCTTCCCACCAGATCTGTTGCTCTTGGCAACTTTAGCCCTTGGTTTATAATATGGCTCTGACTGACATTAAACCACATCAAACAGACTGAGGTCTTGATCCTACATAGACACAACTTTTGACATGGTCGTCTAGTAAAGTAACCCTGACCATTAACAACAACGAAGCATTAAAACTTCCACCAGTTCAGCAAATAATTTTTTTTTTTATTAAATAAAATGTTTCAAATAGAAATGCAGAAAAAAAAATGCTTTCAATCTTTTGTGTGATTGTATGCATTTTATGGTGCCTTTTATTTTCAAAATGTTATTGGGCTTTGCTGGTAATGTTTACCTTATCAATCAAACCTGCAGCCTTACAGACTTACATTACTTTGATGCAACAATCACTTTTTCAATGACTGTCCCATTGCTCAGAAAGTGATGTTAAATGTTGTGGATGAATGGACTTGTGGGAATATACAGCACATTCATATAACGAGTAGTTTGAACAGTTCTGAATCACTAAAATTTACAAACATTTTTCATGATACAGTTTTTCCTACATATTCATTTCAAGCTTAACAAGATCATTTTAGTTCAAATTTTTAGCTGTGGTTTTGCCTTTTACAAACGTGTGCAACATTAGCAATAAACAATTTGGACAGTCAATGAACAGAATAAAATTTAAATCAAATCAAAATTGGTGTGACCACCTTTTGCCTTCAAAACAGAAGCAATTCTTCTAGGTATACTTTCACACACTTTTTGAAGGAACTCAGCAGGTAGGTTATACCAAACATGATAACTAATAACAGATCTTCTGTGGATGTAGGCTGACTCAAATCCTTCTGTCTCTTCATGTACACACACACACACACACACACACACACACACACACACACACACACACACACACACACACACACACACACACACACACAATTGATGATATTGAGATCAAGGTTCTGTGTTACAGGACTCTTTGTTCTTCTCTACACTGAAGATAGTTCTTAATAAGATTCATTGTCGTGCTACAGAATTAATTTTGGAACTTGGAATTTAGATGCCTCCCTGATGGTATTTCATGATAATTAAGAGTGTCTGCCTGTATTTGAGAACATCACTAATCCTGACCAAATCGGCAATTCTGTTTATCGAAACAGCAGCCTCAAACTTGTAAGAAACCTCCACCATGCTTCACGCTTGCATGCAGACACTCATTATTGTACAATTATTTGAAAGTGTATTCAAAGTGGTTTTGTTTAAAAAAGTTAGTGTCAAGTGATAGGGTGGAACAATTTGGATTGGATGCAGTCATAAATACATGCCATTTTTCTGCAAACCGAGTTCCCATGTTTTCATGAATAGTTTCTTAGACTTGTTTCCATGTCAGAGGTATCACTTTTTGGCTGCAATTCTTTTTTTTTATTTATTAATTTTTTTTATGAAGACCATTTATGGCCAAACTTCTCCATACAATACGAGTGTACCTGGGTCCCACTGGTTTTTGCCAGTTCTTTGCTGGGCATCTTTCACTGTCAAAGGAAGGTAAGCACAATGTGTCTTTCATCTGTTTCAAGTAAAATTGGTCTTCAAACTCGTTTCTTTGTGCTTTTTCAAAATAACTTGAACAGTACAACCCAGTCTACTTGGAAATCTTTGCCTGGGAAAGACCTTGCTGATGCAGTATAACTACCTTGGGTCTTGTTGCTGTGCTCATTCTTACCATGGTGTATGACCTGTGACATAAAACTGTCTTCCACAACCTCACCTTAGTAGCAGAGTTTGGCTGTTCCTCACCCAGTTTTAAGCCCCCCCCACACTACACAGCTGTTTGTGTTTCAGTTGATTACTGTGTTTCAACCTACATCTGAAAATGATCATTAGCACCTGCTTGGTGTAATTGGTTAATCATACACCTGATTCTGACACTACAAAATCTCTGACTTTGTGCAAGCATACAAAGTGTGCAAGTGTCAGGATTAAATGGTTCAAATTGCTATAAATTATCTTTTTTTATTCCTGAATTTTTACATTTACAGAACAGTTCCAAGTTGATTTATACTTGTTTTTGAGTTATTAAAGGTTGGATTAAACCCAAATGCACTTAAATGAACCAGTTAAACAAACCAGGTACAAATATAACAACCTGATAAAGGGGGTCCCTCTTTGTGAAGCACTTTACTTTTGGGAAAACATTATGTAAAACCTGCCACTAAAATAGTTTTCAATGTTTTCACAGTAATCTGGTTGTTAACTGTATGGTCTGTGAACAGTTGTACTGCTATGGTTTTAATAGCTTACTGGACAGCTTGCTTTTATCATGTTTGTTTGAATATAAGTTGTTCCTATTCTCACAACAAAACTGTCCTAATTATCAAATGCAAGTCAGCTTACAAGCCAGAGACAGACACCAAGGCAAATCAACAGAGAAAAGAGGGCTGTTAGTGTGACCCCATAAGCATCAAATCAAAGAGCATGCTTTGGCATTATCCTTTATAACAAGATGGCAACCAGGGCAGTCCTGCCTACAGGAAACGACTTTAATTAATTCCCACTGGAACATATCATGGACAGGTCCATCCTCTAATATCTCTTATTCCCCTTCATCACAGTGCAGAGTGGAGATGATGGGAGCAATGGAACTGACCTGCATTTTTAACTATCTGAACAAGTCTATTTGCCTACCGTAGAGAGGGATTACAGGAAATAAGAGAGATGAAAATAGAGGCAGAAAGAGAGATGAAACATGTGAAATATTAAAAATTCTATTTCTGGCGAAGGCTGTGTCTGTGGTAGGCACTGTATCAGCTGTTGGCTAATTAAGGCCACTCTAGGTATTTGTAAATGTGTGTATGTGTGTGTAAACTTTTATAGGTGACTTGCAAAAGAAACCCTATTTAATGTTACATTTTGTACAGACATTTCTCTTCCATATTTGCTTATCTGTCCTTGATTCTCACTTCTCAGACTTCTCAGACTGTCTAATATCTCTCTCTCTCTCTCTCTCTCTCTCTCTCTCTCTCTCTCTCTCTCTCTCTCTCTCACACACACACACACACACACACACACACACACACACACACACACACACTGTCCTTCTCTCTGTGACACCTATAGAAATGGCAATTAGGTCAGCACTAGACTTTAGCCTATTTAAGCTTTTTAGACTCTCTTCTTCAGCAGGAATAAAAAAAAAAAAAGCTCAAATGTATGAATTTGCACTAAGATCAAATCATGACTTAAGCGCAAATAAGTGCATAATGCATTTCGAAAAGCAAGTGCACTTATGTTAAATAGGCATCTTGTTAGACAGTTTCCTTTTCTAAGTGGCTATCATGGACAGAAAAATGATAAAGTATGAATGAACCATTGTCTGTATGGATCCTGCCTTCAATAAATACACTTTAGGATTTTGACATAGCTTCGGTAATTTAGTGTTTCCTTTTCTTGGACCTTCCAAGAGTGGACCTTTATGCTTTTGTAGAACATACATCATGTTTTGTGCATGCTGAGATACGTTTCTGCTCACCATTGTTGTAAAAAAAAAAAGATAAGTTACTTAATCCTTCCTGAGAGCTGAAATTCTTCTGTCCATATTCCTTTGACCTCAGTCTTATCAATAAGGTATTGCCAGTCTTTGAAATACTTAAACCTGGCACCCATGCCACGGACAGAATCATCATATTTTGAGTCATCAAGAGTTCATACTTCCCCAATTCTAAATGTCTGATGTGAATATTAACTAAAAGTCTTAATCTGTATGTGTATTGTTGTATATCACTACATGATTGTCTACATTCATGCTTAAATGAGCTGATGTAGGTGTTTCATAAAAGGTTAGTGATTGTGGTACCAACTGATAAACCTCATTAAATCCTAATTTGGTTTCCACTCATGTTTTAAAATCTGACCTCTCCTTACCCCCAAAATGAATGACATGAGTTGTTTCCCACATTGAAAAAGTCTCCTGAAAGCGCACTGTCTTAGGCACACACAGTCACACACAGGTCTAAGAGTATCATGCTCTGAAATAAAAAAAATAAATAAGAGCATCTCTCATGTGTGGTGCACGCTAGCATCTTTGCAGGCCAAGAGTAGCATCAATCCCCACTTGTTATGGGGAGAAAATGGGCCTCTTCTTCTCTGGACTCATGCTTTTGCTCTCAGCATGAATGAATCAATGCAGCCATCCCGCTCTCTCTCTCTCTCGCTCTCTCTCACACACACACACACACACACACACACACACACACACACACACACACACACACACACACACACACACACACACACACACACACACACACACACACACACACACACACACACACACACACACACAGACACACATGCATTCACACTCACTTGTATTAAGTTTAGTGAATGGATTTCTTGTTAATTTTTAAACACGGTGCTTACATTGGACATTATTATTACAGCTAGTAGGTGTCTGTTCACTTTAAAACAGCAGGTTGCGTGAGGATAGAAATTGAAACAGTGGTTTGCACTAGCTGATAAACACACACACATGGCTTTTTCTCGATTGTTTGCATTTTTGGGATGAGACAGAATAAGTTGTTACCTCATGCAGAAGAGACAAATATGCTTTTCAATTTATTAAAATTATTATTTTTTTAAAAATATGTTTAGTTGCTGGCTCTGTTATAAACTATGGTGTAGTTATGCTGAATTTTCTATTATAAAATACTATAAATTGGTAAGCTATGTTAGGTTAATTTAAGTTGATTTGGCATTGTATGATGCATCTGCGCTTCTATAACTGAAGTGCCTGATAAAAAAGAAAAACCAATACATATTAATATGTATATGAATTTATAATTAAACACAAAAAATAAGATTTATCCATTGTACTTCGTGTTTCAGTGCTATAGACTGTGTATACTTGATTAGATAAATTGCATTTGTATAATAAAATGAAGTAAATTGTATACTGAGATCAGTACACAGCTACATATTATTGAACTGAGAGTGAATTGAAGAGCTACAAGGTCTCAGGTAATGCTCATTGAATAGCAAGAGGTTCATGAGTCATTAAAAATAGACGTTTCTGAATAAACCTGAAATTTTGTGCAATCGAGCAAAATAACAGCCTGCTTGGGTATATACATACATATGATCAGGGACATTTGGGTTACAATAAGTACAGTCATAAAAATATAGTTGCCTGTATAAAAATATGTGCATACACTGTATGTCTGTATAATATACTGTATGTGTGTTGGAGGAAGGGGGTTTAACCGTTTAGTACTAGTGATCATACCAGTGTTGAAACCAAGCTTGTTCTAATTGTAACTGTACAGGCTATATCACAATCGATTTGATAAGTTTCTATGAGTTAGCTAGCTAGCTAGCTAGCTAACACAGTGTTTTATCGAGTCCTGTGCGACTCAAAGCAATACAAATACATGTAGTATATTATTCAAAAAGGAGTTAAACTCATAACCACTTGGGGTTGCTTTATAATCCTGTCTCAAGTATCACAATTCAACTTATACATTTATGCACAATCAATTAATAAGGTTCTATTTGCCAGCCAATCATTATCCAGGATTAACAAAGAATAAATGCAGCATATTGACCCAGCATTACTTGAAGCGTCTATACAGGAAATCTCAGAATAAAATAGCATTTAAATGTAGATGTTCTTTAATTTGTAAATGCACATTATTGTGCATTAATTAAATTATACATTTTTGTGCCTATACACCAATCAGACATAACCTTATCAACGCTGAAGTGAATAATGCTATGACAGGTAGGTTGTAGCTCAGTGGTTAAGGCATTGGATTTTGGACCGGAAGGTCACAAGTTGAAATCCCACCACCAAGCTGCCACTGCTGGGCCCTTAAGCAAGGCCCTTAACCCTCCCCTGCTCAGTTGTAATGCACTCTGGATAAGGGCGTCTGCTAAATGCCATAAATGTAAATGTAACACTGTCTTCATTATGGCACCTGTGGGTGGGATATATTAGGCAGCAAGTAAACATTTAATCCTCAAAGTTGATGTGTTAGAAGCAGGAAAAATTTGCAAGTGTAAGGATTTTTGTGAGTTTGACAAGGGCCAGATTGTGATAGCTCGACAACTGGGTCAAAGCATCTCCAAAACTGCAGCTCTTGGGGAGGTGTTTCCATTCTGCAGTGGTCAGTATCTATCAAAATTGGAAGAAGGAAGGAACAGTGGTAAATTGGCGACAGGCTCATGGGCAGCCAAGGCTCAGTAATGCACATGTCAGGACTGTTTTGGCAGCAAAGGAGGGACCAACACAATATTAGGAAGGTAGTCATAATGTTATGCAACTAATCAAGCAACTAATAAGTGAGCTCAAAATGTAGTTTGCAACAAATTTCTAAATTCCCAAAACTTTCACAGCATGAAGAACAAGCCACTCTCTTCCTTATCCTTAATTCAGTGGTTGCACTTTTCACAGGTGCCCTTAATCCCTCTCCTCTATATCACAGAGCTAACAGATACAATCCTAGTTTAAGCAAAATGACTAATCTCAGGTACAGCTGAGCTGCTGTGTATTTCTGGTGTGCTACCTATAACACAGACTGAAGACAGATTAAGCTGCATGACCACTGCACAATAATTTATCTATCCAGTCTCTTAACACGCTACAATCCGTCACGCTCCCTGAGATCTCAAAACTCTGGGCTTCTAGTAGTTCCTAGAATAGCAAAGTCCACTAAAGGCGGTAGAGCATTTTCACATTTAGCTCCTAAACTCTGGAATAGTCTTCCTGACAGTGTTCGGGGTTCAGATACACTCTCCCAGTTTAAGTGTAGATTAAAAACATATCTTTTTAGCAAAGCCTACACATAACACACATCACGCACATCACATCACAACCTTGTGCTCCAGAACATCTGATCACATGCACATTATCAACTTGTGCTGTTAATATCATGAACAGCAGCTACGCTAATTCCTCTCCACTGCTTCTCTTTCTCTCCCCATCCCGAGGCTTCCTGAGGTTTGGACAGCTCCAGTCACGTCCCACCTCGTGAAGATTATGGACCTATGGATGATCATGGAGAAGTAGATGCCGAGTGTTTAAAGGCCCTGGCATGGAGAAGCTGATGCTGGATCTATGATGATCACAAATTGTTCTGTATTGTTGAAAGATTTATGACCAAACTTTTGATGTCACCCATATGAGGATGGGTTCCCCTTTGAGTCTGGTTCCTCTCAAGGTTTCTTCCTCATATCATCTAAGGGAGTTTTTCCTTGCCACTGTCGCCACGGCTGCTCATCAGGGACAAACGCACACCATTCACCTTCACTGTTGTTTTCTGTAAAGCTGCTTTGAGACAATGTCTGTTGTGAAAAGCGCTATACAAATAAACTTGACTTGACTTGACTTGACTTGACTTGACAATAAGGCCAACTGGGATTTAGGACCAGAGTGACTCGGGCTTTTAGACTTGTTAGCAACCTCAGTCCCAGTGAAAAATGTGTGTGGATGACGAAGATATTCCACATTTCCATTTCTCACATTGCCATATGTCTAAGTGTTAACAAGAGGCAGTATTTTTTTTCTACAAACTGTGAACAAAGCTTATTTTTAGGAATAATCTAAAAATTCAGTGTTGCCAGTATTATAATGATTTGAAAAATAAACTTTTAGTTAAAGGGATAGGTGTGGTTTTTTTTTCTCAACGATTAGAGATCTTACAAAAGACATTTAGGGCTTCACCAAATGCTTCAAGTGTTTAGTGAATTTTTAACAAATGGAAAGAAGCAGAGATATTTTCCAAGGTCCATTAACTCAGTAATGGTGTGTTGTAATGTTGGTATATTTGCATTACAGCAGACATGCTAATGAGATTCCTCTCTTGGGCACTTGCTCTTTGTTGCTTTCTATAACGTTAACTTCCAGCGTGTCTAAACAACCTTGAATAGAAGTCGTTCTTCTCTGCCTCAATCATAAGCTTGTATTTTCCGTTTTAAAAGCCGTTTCTCATTTTCTGCTAAAGTGTAGCGGGAGATCAAAGATGAATTTAAGAGTAGCCAGAGTACAGGTGCACTGAATAAGTATTACAGATTCATGAGATATAGCAAAACCCATGCTGTTTGCCCGGAACACCACCATGTCCGATAAAGTAGAATCAAAACTGATTTGAAAGAGCTCATTTCAAAGGCATAGAAAGATAGGAAATGTGGGCCAATCGAACATTGATTACAGCGATCTTATTTATACAACTACGACTTTGAGGCTAAGGGCCTTGCTCAAGGGCCAAGCAGTGGCAGCTTTGTGGTCCTGGGATTTAAACTCACAACATTCTGTTAAGAAAGCTAACATCTTATCTTCCTTCTTCTACATCCCTGAGCCCTAACACAGAGTTTAAAAGCTCTCATATGAGCCATTTGATGGCAACCTGAAGGTTAGCTGTCCTAACTTCAACTAAGTAACTAGGTATCTACTGTATCTACATTATAACAACTGTAACAAAATCATCACAATTTAATGGTGTCGAGGAGAGGTCACAGAATGAAAAGCTTACTGCATTAATTTAGCTATTGTGTATTTTCTAGCTATACATAAATAGTAAACTATAAATTAGTAGACTTGACAAAACATAATCAGGTGGTTTATAATATGTTTAGAGATGTTTTCAAATACATGAAAAACTCTTTGTGGCATTACTCAGTTCTACTTTAAATATGGTCTACTGTAAAAATGCACTTGTATTTTAACCAAGTAGACCCTACAAGATTGATAAATAAAATGGTTGGAAAATTTTTCAATCACAGGCATTAAATCATATGAAAAACAAGAACTATCCTTAAATATTATAACACTGACTTCTAGCCTGAGCCCTTTGTCCACTTTATAGAAAGCAAATGTCACTATAATGTACCAGTAAAAAAAAAATAATCTCATTTAGATGTGTGTCCCCAGTCTCAGGCTAATTGGCCTGGTTTGCTGGGCTGGTGCTCAGAGATTAGTGAATGAAAGTCATCAAACTTTAATGTTCTGGTTTAGTACTCTCCCATAGGATTGAGAAAGTCTCTTTTGGGTCTGCCATGATTTTTTTAGAGATCATGAACAGAAAAAAAGGCAGAATGAGCTTGAGAGAAGTTTAGTAGGAAAGCTTGGACAAAGTTTAATCATAGTTTGAAGGTTTGATACTGATGAGCATGCCCATAAATATGGCTAGCCAAAGGATTTTCTATCTTTTTATAGCAAAATGTAATCATTAAACTTACTAAAACAATGATATGCATGAAGATTTTCGAGATCTACAGAGGTGTATAAATGATTACTCTCACTGTAAATTTTCCTTACAATGCTATGTTTATAGCATGACAAAGCACAAAGTTTTTTTGCCATATTGTCTGGAAAAGATCATTACCAGATTGCATTCTAAATGAAAACGGAAGACATGTCATCGCTATTTATAGGATGTTTGAATATGAATCAGATTATAACCTTACTTAAACATGTGGGCCAAATTTAGGCACTGACTTAGCTTGTGTGTGTGTGTGTGTGTGTGTGTGTGTGTGTGTGTGTGTGTGTGTGTCTTTTACCAATAAAGTGCAATACAGAGACACATACACAGCAGTTAACTTTAATTAGACTCTGTGTTAATTTATTGGTTCTGTTACTTTAACTGTTAATGTAAGGTCTCAGGCTGACAATTTTTTTACCACTTTGCTCTAACACAACTATAATTTTGTCTCCTCAAGTTTACAGAATATCCAGAGAAACAACAGACATGCATGAAAAAGTGGAGCAATGATAAATAGGATTGATATTTATGACAGGGACTATTTATGGCTTGGGAGGTCTGCCGAAGTCTGTCTGAGAAAAAAAAAAGGAGTGGCACAAATGCAACATACACTTAATATAATTGATTTCTTTATTTATTTACTTAATATATTTCTGTTTAAATGTATCTACCAAAGTGGGGAGATTAGAGAAGATTCTGGACTGCTTGTCCTTTATATTTTTGGGTTTGTGCATGATGATGCCCTCATTTCAAGTTTAGCAAGTAGCCAAAATAAAAACATTTAGCAAACAACCAAAAAAACAAGCCTTGTTTTCTAGAATTTAGTGCTAGCCTTCTTGGACATTAAAGAAAAAGTCAACATAAAGTTGTTCAATGTTTAATCGTTTATTTAATCACAAAGACCAATGAGAAAAAGAGTGAAAGTACAAGTGTCTAAACGAGACTGGTTTGTGTTTTCTCCTTTGCTCATCCCTTTCCTTCTATCATGAGCTAAACCTATAAACAGGTCATGGTCAAACTACTAAAAATTTGAACCAAGAGCTCCTACCATGCCACTGTTTTTAGTTTTAGGCAAAATAAAAATGAAATGGAGGTTAATATGACGACCTTTACATTAAGAGGGAATACTCTATAATAACACTATGAGTCACCCTGCTTTAGAAACAGATGTCCAAGGGATCATTTTTGTTCCGCAATTATGATCATTAGTTAAATTGCCTGTTCCTAATTCTGTCTGACTCATTTTGTCTGCTTTAGTCTAATACACATATAGCTGGAAGTCAAATGTAATGTCCGGTTCTGCCCTTTAAATGACATCGCAATGGTTTTTCACCGTTTGTTACCTTTAAAAGCATTATTGTACACGCTTTCTCATTTGAGGGTATTATATTATGAATATAAATCTTGAGGATGTCAGCAAAGCTAACTCATCCATCCATCAATCCATTCATTTTTATATTTATCTAGTTAATGGTGGTTAAGGTTGTAGTAGAATTAGAACCATACCTAAGACACGAATCCAGTGCAGTTGATCACACGTGGTCATTCACACCAGCAAAATGTTATGAGGACCAGAGTATCTAAATAGCACCGAAATGGTCACTGTCTGAACAGGTGAAATTTTGCATAGGTAATCAATCTGAAGCTGAGGACACCTGACCCTAGGGTTGCCAAAAATACATGGTGCTAACCAGGTAGTTATTTGAGTAAATTATTTTAAAAGCCTTAACCCACTGTGAGTAAGCTATAGGGTAGCCAAATGTTTTGATAGTAATCCAAAATTGAATTCCTGTGCAAAGTTTCACCTGTTCTGATAGTGACCACTTGGATGCTTTTTAGGTACTCTGGTCCCTACAGCATTCTGGTGGATTGGCTAATCTAAATTGCATGTGTGAGCATATGTGATAAAAAGTCAGGCATCGGAGAGCTATAAAAAATATTATATATTAATATATTAATGTATTAAAATAGTGTATTAACAGGAAAAAGATACAACTTTTCTCTAATTATTTTTAAAGATTTATTATTTATATGCATTACAGTATTTTGCTATCCTGACAAATGCATAACATCTTGGATCCATTTTTGTCTGGGACTGTTTACACGCACCTTTCACCATACAGCATTTAGTCCATTTGAATATAATGCTGGGATGTTTCTCTCTTTTCCATAATTTGCTTAAGCATGTGAGAAGACAGCACTCTGGTGCAAAAACCAAGAACAATCGATCTGAGACCTTTAATGAGATGATCTTTGTTCGGTTCCATTCAAATCCGAGCATGGTTTTATTGCAGCTAAAGTGTTAAGCATTCCTGAATTGATCCAGCAGCAGGATGTAATATAGCATCCCATGACACTTTTTTGTTTATTTCTAAGGCTGCTTAACTAACCCTTGGGTTGCAAACTGGCCAATGGGCAGATGTGTAGTGCTGCGAAAGTGTTCTGAAGATTTAGACTAATAAACAGAAAGAGAAAATAAATGCTATGTAATTCACAGCTATCTAATATAATTGGTATAAGTTAATGGTATACTGCTTTTTATCACCATGTGTCTGACAAGGGAATTAAAACAAATTGTGTTTTTCTTTTCAGTCCTTCATGTCCCTCAGACAGATTTTTTATTTATTTATTTATTTATTTTTTTGCTTTTTGGTTAATCTAATGATGCGTGATAAGAAAACATAACAAACCAAATAGCAGGCAAACCATAAGTATCAATTTCGCTGATTCAGACAATGACTAATAGGTGTGCAAGCACATTAGCCTAGACTGCAAGGCTGAAATGAAAATCTTGAATGCAATAGGTGGGGCAGACACATGCTTCCTATAAGACACTTTTACACTCCAGTTTTGCACTCACAGCCATGGATGGCTCTGGTATCACCATGATTTGATGATCTCCTGATAATGGTCTAAATGCGTTTTTGGTGGTGCCACTTTAATGTACAGTGTGCCTCCTTGGCTGTAAGACTTACAGCAACACACTGTAGAAGTGGATTAATACTCAAGAGTTGCTGTCATCAACTTGAACTGCAAAATACATACATAGGACTACTTGTTCATTACACTTGGGAGAATCTGAAATATCTCTTTTAGCTAGGAGCTAGTCTTATTTGCACCTTCTACTGTCAGGCACAGGCAATGCATTTATTAATATAATTCGGTCGGCCTCAGCAAAGACAAAAATTATTAAAAAGCAAAACAAATGGGAGGGAAATCCTGCTTCATCGTTCCAAACTTATTATATTGCTTCACCTGTATTGTGTATTATTCTAACTAAAATGTATTCACCAAACCCTAACCTGACCCTCAGTAACACTAAGGAAATCTTTTCATACTTTTAGCTTGTCAAATAAAAGATTTATTTATTTAATTTTTTTTGTCAAGAGGCATTTCTGTTTCATATTCCTTTCATCATGGGACAAATGCTTCTCATTAAGGGACAAATTACCACCACAACCACCTCCACACACACAATAATGCTTTACAGACAGAAACACAACCTCAGATCGCACCACAGTCTATAGTCATTATCATATTTCACAGCCTATTGACCTCTGTGCTGTTCAGCACTTCCTGAGAAGGGTAGCAGACTGCAGGCTTTACTGTTGTAAATTAAATGAGCAGATAGAAAAGAATGTCAGGTTCAAGCTGCTGTTTGTGAAAAAGCCTTACAATGAGCATTTTTTTAAATAACTAGTAATAGTGTAGATTCACTTGCAAGAGTTAATAATAAAAAAAAACTCTCATCCATTCTGTATTTCTGGTCATCATTCCTGGTCATTAAAATGAAGATGTAATGAAGTGTGAGGGTAGAGAGATTTGTTACTGATATGCATGGCTGTATCACTGCTAGAAGGCTTTAGAGGATGCAAAAAGAGGTTTAATTATGAGTCTCATCTGTCAAATGAAGATGATGTGATAAAAATACATCACACAGCTGAGCCTTCTTGATTAAATTGTGTGCGTGGATGAGTGCTGTGTTGCTGCTTGCATTTACTCAGTGGCAGTTTGTATGCTACCCTGTCTATTTCTGTACTGTGTGTGTGTGTGTGTGTGTGTGTGTGTGTGTGTGTGTGTGTGTGTGTGTGTGTGTGTGTGTGTGTGTTTTCTTAGCAGTGATTAGATTGACTAAATGCCAAACCATCTTGTCCTAAGATGCTTCCTGTTTGCAATCTGTAACTGCTAATCAGATAACACACATCCCACCATACCTTTATTCTGACATTGATGTTTCTGTGTGTGTGTGTGTGTGTGTGTGTGTGTGGACTCACAACTTAAACCTGCCCTCTAATGATCACTGTCATGGTGTGAAGTGATAAATGTACAGTAATGTTGGCTGCTATGCACTGAGTGCTTCCTTTGCATCCTTCTCATTTCCTTAACTTGTTTCCCATCTTCTTCTCTTCTTGACTCCTTCCTTCAAGGAAGCAAGGATAGGAAATAGGGACAGCATTTTTCTTGCTCACTGATATAATATACTGAATTAAGTAAAACATGATTAAATCATGTATTACATTGCTCAATGTTTATATTTTGGCCTACAACAGTATATACTTCTGTTTATTCTATTAACTAGCCATGTTGTAATTTAAATTTTACGTTTGTTCTTATTACAGAAACATTTGTTGGGCATTTTTGCCTGTCACATTCTACAGTAAAGAAATGTATTTCTATGTAGGAAGCATCAGTTATTTGTGAGTTGTTAAAGCCTCTTATCTCATTAACTCATCCGAGTGCATATTTCCTAATGATGGCTCAAGATGGGTCAATTTTCGGAGCCTAGACTAAAAGACTCAGCATTGATAAATCAATAAATTGGATCTTTTTTAAATACACACTCTGAATAGTGACCTTCTTCAATCTTTACTTTCTTTCATCTATCATTCCTTTATCCATTTACCACCTTTTTTTTTCGATTCCATCATTTTTCTTTTGTTTCTTTTATTATTCCTTGAATCTTTATTCAGCCTTTCTATCCTTTATTTTCCTCAGACATCTTTTCTTGTTTCTGTCTTCCCTGTCTTCTACTCTGCTTCCACTACATCACTTCCTTAGTTCTATCCTTCTTTCTTTCCTTTCTACTTTTTCTACCTCAACTTCCATCCAGCACAAACACAAATATGTCTTCCCCTGTATACACAATGCATAATTCTATGCCTGACACTGATTAGATAAACCTACAGCTCCAGGCACAAGGAGAGTCTGCTTGGCATTTTCACAGCTTCAATTATTCACACTTCTGACAATACAGTAGACAGCCTAAAACACTAATGAAATCTAAATGAATAGGTGCATGCATTATATTCTCGCTCTTGTTCCCTTATTTTCTCAGCCTCTCATTCATCTGGGTCATCTGTGAAGGTATCCATTTTCATTTGCAAATGCACTGCAGTAAACAGCGTTGCAGTAAATGACCTTTCATTCAAATTATCCTTAAATTAAAAAAGGTTATGCATGGTGCAAAGACAACAATATTCATATTGCCACCTCCTGTGATATCATCTTCCAAAATTTCCTTGGGGAAATTGCCTCTTACCTGCACTAAGGTCATTCAAATATAGAACAATGTGTGCTCTGTGTGTGAATATATATATATATATATGTGTGTGTGTGTGTGTGTGTGTGTGTGTGTGTGTGTGTGTGTGTGTGTGTGTGTGTATGAATGAGAGAGAGAGAGAGAGAGAGAGAGAGAGAGAGAGAGAGAGAGCTCCTGTGTGTATCTCCTGTGTGTATTCCCACAAGTCTTGATCAGTCAATAATTATATCACAATTTGCTTATCTGTATCCCCAAGTTATTGTTGTACTACAGGGAAAAATAACAACTTAAATGATTTTGCTTCTAATTATTGCCTTAAGGTTTGATGTAATTTATCAAAAAGCATTTTTCTCCATCCCCCTTTGGTCCAATAACCTTACATAGACTAAAATAATGAAACCCAATCTAAACATGAAACAGTGATTTTTTTCATTGCTTTTCTCTTTTTTCCCAATCAGCTTAAATGTTCTATAGATTGAACTCTAACTGTAGTATTGTCCAGATCATTGAACTATTAATAAATACTATTGACATGTACACAAAAAAAAGTTTTTCAGGGATATTTTTTAACCACCATTGTGGAGATAATAATAGGGCAGTGGGAGACATTCTTTACAGAAAGACATTTTGCTGATAAGGAAATTTACGTTTAGACTTTTGAGCCGAATAAAAAGTAAAGCAGTAAAGCAGCTGTTCTTGCAATAAAAATGAAAAAGAATGACAGACCCCACAATCACTGCAATAATTAAAATGTTGACATTAATGAGCAGTGTGACTTGATCCTGAGATGAATGAATACTTACTTGCAAGCATCACAAGAGCAAGGTCAGCTACAGCTGGCAAAAAAATATAGACAAATGTTATTGATTTGGATAGGGTGGATAAAGCCTTCATGACCTTTTCTGCTGCGGCTGGTTTCTTTACGCCCGACCAATTGAAAAGCCATTTACAAATACAAAAAACAACACCAAACAAACTCCTTCAAACTGGGGTAGACATGATAAACCTGGGCATTTTAATTTTATATTAGTGTCTTTCACCAAGTATTTCCAGGATATGCTTCAGATCCAGTGCTTACCCACCTTGGATCAAGCACTCACAGAAGAAAAAGGAATGAATGAAAATGACAGTTTGATGTGTTATTTTATTCTGAGCTGCATGTTTTTACACATTTTGACGAGTTGTTCTTTATTTCATGGCAAAACAATATTAAAAATAATGTCTAGTTTAAATGGACAGAAATGTTCCACAAGAACACCATCGAAGCCCTAGGAAGAAACTTTTAAAGCAAAACATGTCTAATACTAAAATAGTGTTAAGGTTCATCATGCGCTAAAGTAAAGAACTCTCATGTTGCTTAGTGGCTCCTGTTTTAAATGTTCATGTTTTTTTGGTTTTCCTTGAGCAACATAATACACTCAGAGAACGTGGTTATCATGCTCAGAAAGAACAATCAAAGCTTTATTTAAATTAAGGAAAACGTGTGCTGCATTTCAACACATGAAAAAATTGGTTATAAGAAATTTTATATCATCGTCATTAAGGATATTTAATAAATAACATATATAAACTTCATTCTTGTAATGACATACATTTCCTTATAGGCTTACAGGAATGAATGAATTATTTCTGGCTCTTACCGACCAGTATGCACTGAGAGGATTAATAAACTGGAGAATTAATTGTCTCCATCTAGCAGAAATGTTCTCATTAAACTTAATGGCAGCAGGAAGGATATTAGACTTCAGTAATTCTGTCTGTCTGGTCATAATTATGCCAAAGTAAAGAATTTAGAGTCCATTCAGCTGGATTTGTGAGACCACCAGCAAAGAGCATGTGGAAGTCTAAACATGTCATGAAGGTTTAACGTTCATGCATTTACAAGCATATTTTTTGTGTTTACTGAAATCTGTGTTAGAACCCTGATCGCTACACGTCCTGACACCAAAGTGTCACGCTGCGGCGGGAGAAATAAACGGAAATGCTCGCTGATTGGCTGTCTCATATTGGGTAAACCTTTCCGATTCGCTTATCGTGAAGCTCTCGCTGCAGTGTGATAGGTCGGGTTTATGGGGTAACGACCGCTTGTCACGCGAGTACTGGTTAAAAATGCTACTTTCAGTCGCTCGGATTTCTCACTTCATTCACACACACACACACACACACACACACACACACACACACACACACACACACACACACACAAATACAAAAGAACGAACACAAATTGAAAACAACAACCCTAATAAATCAGTGAAGCATAGATACATGATGTAAAAAAACAATACCGAGACACCCTTCTCATCGCAGCTGCATTCACATCCACTTTAATGGTCCTGTTTCAGAGATGACAGCACTCGCGTCCTAGATCAATTTAGTAAACAAACGCAAACAACCAAACGGACAAGGAACAACTTATATGCATTAAATGTCCACATACCTTTTAGCTGCGCTCATTAAGTTGATTGTGTCACAAGTGCGATTAATTATCCCGGTCGTGTGATGGGGAGAAACTTAAGATTGCAGTCCGTCTCTTTTGAACGCGCTAACAGTCGGCTTTGTATTTCAGTCAGTGATCAAGTTCACTTGTAGGTTGTTCCGATTCCGAAAAGCCTCGTGAATTGGAAATTTACTAGAAAATTGGAGAGTACTGGAATGAACTCGTTTCGCCTGTGAGTCGGCTTGTCTCCAGCGAACGGAAGCGGCTGAAACAGTGATTTTCATCAGTACTCACTTCATTCACGTTTGCACCGAAGAGACGGGACTTGAAAACAAGCACTGATGCTGCAACACTCCTCACACAGGGCCCGGGGGAAAAAGAGAAAGAGAGAGAGAGAGAGAGAGAGAGAGAGAGAGAGAGAGCGAGAGGGGGGGCGACAGAGAGAGAGAGAGAGAGAGAGAGAGAGAGTGTGTGTGTGTGTGTGTGTGTGTGTGTGTGTGTGTGTGTGTGTGTGTGTGTGTGTGTGTGTGTGTGTGCAACCGAGGGGGGAAGGAAAAGGTGGAGAAGAGCAACAATGGGGGAGGACGAGAGACTGTAAATGGACAGAAAGTGAGAGAAAGATGGGGGGGTTAGGTCAGCACCATGGACAGGGCCAGTCTGAATAGCGCGTTTAGATTCCTCCACCTTGACATTTTCACATAGACCGATTTCATTCTAGCCTGAATTAATAAAAGCTCATCAACTCTTGTACTTCATGACGATGATTCCAATTATCGTATAAACAAAGTTTTCATGCATAGCACAATTTTTTCCATCTGTACCCCAACCCCAACTGTAACCCAACCCTAACCCTAACCCTAACCCTAATTAAAATAATGCTTTAAATATTTTTTTGAGCATGATAACTAGGTTCTCTAACAGTTCTGTAAACTAAAAAATAAAACATATTCGAATGCAGTGTAAGATACACCAACAAAATGGATAGCAACATATAACAGGGAGTTTGCCTAAGGGCAAACTAAAGGTGATGGGTTGAGGGGTTATGATATATCATATTTTCTGCTCATTGGTGCTTTCAGCATGCACTATGTTTATGTAGTTTCAGTGATTTTAGTGATTATGCAGTATGATAACAAAATGTGTAACATATAAGTGATCTGTTCCTTGAATGTTCTTCATCACAGCACTGTCACAGCTCATATTAACAATGCAATTGATTTGGTTTCAAAACAATAAATTAATAGGAATCCATTTAGCAAAGGAGACATATGACTAGTAGTCATTTGATATTGAGAATCAATACCTCTATTCCTAAAAGATATGTAAAATTCTTGAGCATCTGATAACACCATAATAAAGGGAACTGAGTTTGTGATTTGTCATGCTGAACACTATGAATATTTCATACATTCTTTGATACTATCTTAAATAGTGTATTGTGAAATGTCACATGCACAGATATTCTCTTCTTTCAAAAAGCTTAAAAATTCTCCAAAAATAGTGCCCAATATAGGGAAGATGATGTGGTTTCAGACATTTGATTTAAGAACTTGACTGACATATTTGAATGTAGATCACCAGTTAGGAACTAAGTTGCTTGCTGCTTGTTCCTGATACACAGACTGCAGTTTTGCACTGCTCCTTCTACATTTTTTATCTGCAAAGATAGATAATAATCTAAATGTTTAACATCCAAGAAATGTCAAGCATTTTATTTATTGCGGCTGAAGAAATGCTGAATAACTAAATGTTTTTCATAATAAGATCGTTTCCCGTGTCTATGAATGATCTTTTAAAATAACAAGAGGTGGAATTATCAAGTAAGAAAAAATATAAATACAATATAAATGATGATACAAATACACACTCAAAAAAAGAAGCGCTCCCCTTTAATTGCATCATGGGTGTTAATGCAAGTTTGAAAAATAAATACCTGCAAGATTTAACATACTTATAAGTTGTTCATAAGTACACCAGCTACATAAACATCAATATGTAAGTTTTTAAAGTTATATAAAGCAACAAACACCAGATAGACCAAATAATCTGCTAAATCTCTCTTTTGTAAAATGAATTCAAAGTCAACTGTTGCTGGATCCAAGATTGCACAAGAAACCCTTGTAATTCAAGAACATATTACACTGAAGGTCTTTCAGTAGGTAAAAAAAAATCATGTGTTTTAGGTCATCTGGAGCTATAAAACAAAACAGATTGATTAGTATGTACTCAAAACATAAAAAAAACATCATCAATACAGGTATTTGTAAACTGTAGCAAAATACCATCCACATAACTCTCCATTTACTCTCATTTACACAAATACTCAAGCTCTATTAAAGAGAAATTAATAGGGACGTCAAAGCCAGATGAAGAGCTTTCTACAATGCGATGTGCCATCTGATCAGCAGATGGCACAGAGACACATGGCTGCCAGTGCTAGAGTCTTCGAGGCCAATTGAGGAACAGCTGTGCCGGGCCAAATTTTAAACGTGGTCTTCAGAAAAGGAAAGCAAAATTGCTCTTTGAGAAGCAATTTCTGGCAGATTTTGCCATCCTTTGACCTCAAATGCTGGAGGCTTATGACCATGTGCAAAAAGTGCCATATTATATACAACCAAGAGCTAGACAGAGACTGAAGATATTAAAAAAACGAATAAAAAAGACTTTTCAATTGCAGTTACAAGAGTACAAGGTAAAATCAAACTTTACAATGTATAGAAAAGAAAATCATAAGTTATAAAATAAATAAATTCCTAAATTTAACATACACAAAAGCTATGTAGATAATACATTACCCCCACCCCCCTCATATGGATGAGAATAATTATCTTCCTTCTCTTTTCCCTTTTTTGATGTCCTGACATCAAATACAAGACTCCTAACCACTGTTTATAGTCATTCTCTTTTCTGATTCATTTGTTATTCTGGTGTATATTTCTCTTTGCTCATATGAAATTTCAACCACAGGAATTGGATGAAGAAAAAAATAAAGAAAATATTTTGGAAGCAGCTCAGTCAGTGATGCAGGTTATATTTATATGTTGTTTAATATTTTACATGTAACTGATTCCAAACCCACATATGTAATGTACCTCACCAAGAGCCTGTGATACCAGAGATCATTAGAGATAGCTATGTCAATAAAAAATATCTGTTAGAAGTACCTACTTCCTCTGCTTTTATTTGCTTTTATACTCTTTCCCATAAACCTGTGCATAAAAACATACATTTGAATGATTTGTATGCTCAAAAAAGATATAATACAGCCATTCAACACTACTCTTATGTGCAAAAACTCCATCTTCTCCCATGTGTAAAGGCAGTCATAAATTGCATTGACAACACCTTTCTGTAAGAATTAGAAAATATCATACATTTCTCAGTGTAAATCTGATTAATTATCACCTTCAAAGCTGCACTTTTACTTCGTCAAACACGTCTATTCTCAGCATGTCATCCACACACTTCACAAAGAGAGAGTCAGTGAGAGAAAGAGAGAGAGCGAGAGAAAGGGAGAGAGAATGCAAAAAATCTTTATATAACCAATGTATACTTTATATAAACAACATACACACTGCCATTTTTGGCCATATCTTTAGATATTTAAACTTGTCAAGAAATGATGAATGTGTGTGAAACAAACATTTTTAACACATGTGTAAGTGCTCTGTGTGTATGTGTGTAAGTGCTGCCTCTAATTACAGTTCGAGAAGAGGTTGGAACGCATCGCCACTCCTTCCATCACTCTCTATCTGCTTCTCTCAATCCAACTGGAAATGTCAGCAGAAGCAGATGTCAGAAAAATGTGTTATTCCCAGCTGAGGATCTCTCACAATGCTTCTCTTTCTCTATCTCACTGTAAATACTTACACATATACAGTATGCAAATCTCAATGAATGCCGAAACGCCAATTATCATTTGCTGTATGTTACCATTGACCTTACTTTCTTCTGAGGCAAATGGAATTATATGTATATACTTGTCCGAATGGAAATTACATTTTGCATACCAATAGTTTTACTCAAAATATGTTTTTGACTATTCATATAACATCAACGATACCACCTTCTTACTGTATAAGTACTGTACATGAGGTTAATTAATAATTAATAATTATTAATTAAGAATGAATAATTATTTCCCCATTTAGCATAGGATTTCATTAGATGATATTTTTATATAGAAAGGCCTGTACTATGGTATAGTCCCATTTTATACCTGATATGAGGTTTGCAAAAACCGTTTAGCATAGACACCATTCAAATGCAATTGTAATCTGATCTCGTAATTTTCAAAAGCTGACCTTTTGCTAATCACTGTTAAACCTGTGAGATTACATATACTATAGTATAAGATATAACTGCTAGTGAACACTGCTTGTTTCTATGTTAAACACCATGCTACTATTTGATGTTAACTTTGCTTGGGTTGAACTTGCTGGTGTAGCTTTTTTAAACCAATGTCAGCTTTTGAGTGAGCATTTGCAATGCACAGGGTCAGTTATGCTCTCTCTCTCTCTCTCTCTCTCTCTCTCTCTCTCTCTCTCTCTCTCTCTCTCTCTCTCTCTCTCTCTCTCTCTCTCTCTCTAAAATAAACATTGTAAAGGCAACAAGAACATCACATATAACAAACTCTGGCTTTTTTCTTAAATTTTATTTTAAAAGCATGTAAAATATTCATTGTTGCAGAATCTAAATAGTGTTGATAAAAGAAGTAGAAATAAAAGCTGTGTGATGCAGACAGACAGTGTCCTGCTTATATAACAATAAATGATGGTCCATATTATGGCATCCTGACAATTTTTGTAGGTCACCTAGACTTTTTTCTTTAGCTGGGAACCTTTAGATTATGACAAATCCTAAAATGGCACAGCATGGTGTTTCATATTTCATCTGATGACTGCGAGTTGGCTGGTGCTGTCTTTTACCAGGCTAGTGCAGGATTAACTGATGCAGTTTTTAAAGGAGATTAGATATTCCATTAACTAATTGTTCCAACCTATCTTGCATATTTAAAGACATGTGGCACTGGAGAGGGTGCAGCTTATATCCATGTATGTGTGTGTGTGTTGTGCTCTGGGATGAACTGGCACACTATACATGGTGTGTTCCTGCATCAGTATTCTATGTATTGACTCTTAATCCAGTTGTGGCAAAAGCAATTGCTGAAGATGAATGAATAACTAAAGTACAATGAATGAATGAATGAATGAATGAATAAATTAATGAGTAAATAAATGAATGATCATATTACATATTTACTGTGTGAATAGTACACAATTATACACTCATAATACGTACCATCCATGTAATATTGATATTTTGTTATCATTATTATTGTAATTAAGAAAGCAAACAGAAAAAAGAATAAATCATCAATGATATATAATATTATACAAATGATAGTGCCATGTGACACCACTGAATCATTAACTCAAGTCGTCAAGTCAAGTCAAATCAAGTCAAGTCAAATCAAGTCAAGCATTTCTATAGCACTTTTCACAACGGACATTGTCTTAAAGCGGCTTTACAGAATATAAGAGTTGAGGTGAGCAATGTGTATTTATCCCTGATTAGCAGCCTAGGGGCGACTGTGTCAAGGAAAAAATCCCTTAGATGTTATGAGGAAGAAACCTTATGAGAAACCAGACATAAAAGGGAACCCATCCTCATGTTGGTGATATAAAGTGTGTGATTACTAATTACTACTACTAACATCGCCAACTTCCATAGCTAGTCACCAAGTTATAATCATGCTCCAGCACTAAGTCTTCCTCCACTCGCCAAAATGTTAAAATCAGAGCTGGTCGGAAAATAAACTTCTATTTGCCAAGGCACCCAAAAATATACAAACAAACGTACATTTACAGTTTTGACAGTTAATTATTATCCTTAGAAACAGTAC
Source organism: Silurus aristotelis (assembly GCF_946808225.1). Lineage (NCBI taxonomy): Eukaryota > Metazoa > Chordata > Actinopteri > Siluriformes > Siluridae > Silurus > Silurus aristotelis. The sequence goes on along the minus strand of NC_139575.1, from coordinate 19,418,866 downwards.
TGTGTATATGATGTACTGAAAGGAATGATGTAGAGTGAAATTAAGTAGCAATTTGGCTGTGGAACAGTAGGCTGCCATGGACTGCATTCGGGAGGTTGAGCATATTTGGTATTGGTGACCTGTGGGGGGTGTTGCTTCAAGCCCACAATAGTCACCAAAAATACCTGTGAATACAGGTCACAACAAGAAGTTGCGCCAAAGAAGTTGCTTCCATGCAAGTGTGATTGCTGAGAATATTATTTGCTGCCAACAGGCTGCTTATTGGGATGGGCTTGGACACACCACAAAAGAAATGGCAGGAGTGAAACAAGAGATACAGACATGCAGGAGACAAGACAATGCTAACACACATTCAGTCACACATGCAGAAACCCATGTGAAAGTAATAGTGTATATATTTTGCTCCTTATTATAGTTAAATTTTAAGCATTTTATAAACAGAATATGTTTTGCCCAATTATCATCCACTTTAAATGTTTTCCATTGCCAAAGACAGTGATTATTTATGTATACCTCACTGCTGGTTCTTTTCTACAGTATTGAATCTTATGGCTAATTATTTTTTTCTGTACCAGTAACTTAAGCTTCTTTTTACACGAATTAACATAACGTTGTGAAATGCCAGTTTTTTAATCTGAGATTGATTTAGCATATTTACATATATTAGCATAAATATAATCCTCTGCTGTGTTTATTATCTTGAGAAGCAAGAACATGATGCATAACAAGTCAGGATACTTTATATAGATGACCTCAGATTTCATCGAAAATCAAAGTCAAAATCTAAATCTGAAAAAAGGCTTCATCATAAACCGTCCATATAGCACTATAGGTAATGTAAAGATTAGTAGTGTTGATGTAAACCGTGGGATCATGGATACATATAAAATTATGTGTAACAACGAGTATTATAACAATGATATATATTTTTTTTATAATTTTGATTGTGCTACTTTGGATGGGTTAAAACAATCTAAACTAAATAAAAAACTAACTTGTATTACAGGGTAAACAAATGAACATAAGAAATCTGCATGCGTGGAAAAGGTTATGCTTGCTGGTATATTGGATCTTGAAAGTGCTTTGAAAGAATTTTATAGACTATCAATCTTACACATGCTGCTGACCTCTGAATGAAAATTAAGCTTCTTGAAAAATGAAGTAAATAATGTAGGGCAGCTCAGCTCTCACTCTGGCCCAAAAAGAGTGGACGCTAGATGCAAATTGTACAGTCTTTTTGTGAGACAACAGAAGATGAGAGAAGTCCCAGTTTGACACAAAGCTGAGATCGGTCACGTATGCATGCTGACCTACTTATGCATGAGTTTTAGGCCAATGCCATACAAGTTAGCTGAAGAGTAGAGTGGCACATAATTTTCTTAAAAAAGGCTCATAAAAAGGTGATTCTGGATGTTGTGAATATGTAACAGTTATTCTACAGATATTTTTATCATCATCATTATCATCGAACACATCATGCACATCTGATGCCTATTTATCTCAATCATTGTCAGCAAATTTTATGTGATCCTCTTGCTAATCCTTGAATGCTTTATCTTCATCCTTACGCCAGTGTTGAAAAAAGGAAGCTGTAAACACTGCAGTGCATTTCTTGCTCTCTCCCACAGCTCTCTGACCCAAATTCAAGTCCCCTCTTGATCTGACAGACAGGTGGAGGTCTAGCATACCATGCCTCTAAGAACCGTGCCGCAGTGTTCTACATGTGATCTTCACCAGCTATATTTATTCTAAAGAGGACACTAGATTTTTTTCTAGTGCCTTCAGATCAGCTGAGCCAGTTCTGTGCAAACCTGGGAAACCAGTGGGAGCTGTGATTTAGGCCAAGTCATAGTGCATTTGCACATACACATACTCCATTTTTAGCCTAATCACATACTCTGAATTAGAGCCATATTAAATCACAGGACATGTGAACACTAAATAATGTTGACTCCAAATCAAACGATAGCCGTGTCTTATAAATATATTTTCCTCAAATACCGTAACCAGGGGACAGAATTAATTAAAATTCAAACCGTCTTAGGCAGCAACATAGCACGGCCATTGGCGCCCTCCAGTGGGAAACCATTAAAGTTGCACCTTTGTCGAAAAAATAAGAGCAAACTTCAAAATGTAGATTATTAAAATTCGTATGTTAAGCATCAATACAGACATGGTGACTGGTCATATGTTATAAAAAATATAATATATTAAATACACCACAACCCAAACTTGCTATATGTTTATCAATGTTTAACATTTTATTATTAAATAATTTAGTATAAAACATTACTACTATTGCTACTACTAAGTGAACTACTACTACTACTAATAATAATATTAAATATCACCATTAATGTGATATAGCAGCCAACAAAATATTTTTCGGGAGAAAACATAATCCTTTTGTTAAAGCCATTTTTGTTATTCCATCTTGAATGCAAAAATGCCCCCGGATCTACCAAATTCCCACTGCATCTCCTGTGCACAGCTCTCTTTAAGTCATTCCACAAGTTTCAATGGGCTTTAGATCTAAGCACTGATTGGGCCACTACAAAACATAGATCTCTTTCTTCTTAGCACATTCTTTTGTTGACTAGGATTTGTGCTTTGTTGTGTTATCAGGCAGAAAGCAATTTTTTTTTCTCTTGAGCTGTCAAAAAGAAGCGAGCAAATTTTGTGCCAAAATAAATTAATATTTAAAGTTATTTCTGATTATTCCTTGTGTTTTGATTAGAGCAGTAGTGAAGCAGCCTTATAGCAAGATGCTGCCACCACCAGTCTTCACTGTGGGTATGGTGTCCTTTAAGTAGTAAGTCATAATTTTGTTTTTGAGACAAACATATTTTTTTAAAAGCCCAGAATACATAACAGAATTAGTCCCATGATTTGTCATGAAAAGGCTTCTGCCTAGCCACCCTACACCCACAGCTTAGACATGTGATGAAACAAGATGTGAGGGTTGCATGCAGGCTGTAATCAGAACCTGTCTGATATTCCAGCAGCTCCTTTATTGTTTCTGTAGGTCTTCTGACAGCCTCCCTGATTTTTCCCCAATCATCCTTGTGATGTTCTTCCCTGTGGTAGTGCCCAGTTTTCTCTATTTGTGAAATAAGTACCTCACAATCTTCCACGCTGCATCAAATGTTATGAAAATTTATGACAGGTGAACAGTGATTACTTTTGAACTCACATGGTTTTGAATGTGACCTGGTAATTCTAAGAACAACCAGGGTATCCCTAGACTAGTGCAATGTTAATATGTGGTGCAAATGATTTAAAGATAACCAGCTTATTAGAGAAACATTATCCAACCCACTGCAGATTATTAAACATTTTATGGTATGTTAATTACATTATGGGAACTTTTTTTGTCCCTTGGAGCACAATAAAACACCAAAGTTAAAGAAAATGTTGCTACAAATATAACAGGAATAAAACACATGCTAGAAACTATATTTCTTATCTGGGTGGTCTGAATTAAACTGGATCTGTTTCAGGATTTAAACACTAAAATATCAGGTGAACTTTTAGATACTGTGCCGGTCCGCGCCCTTGTGACTGGGGACCCTGTTTTTTTTATTATGCAGCAGTGGTGAAACTTTATTAGTGTGACTGTAGCACTTGACACTGCAGTGTGTACAGTTAACCAGGGTGTGACTGAGTGATGAATAAAATCAACAAAACTCGATGTGCTCATCGCCGAACAACTGAACACGTCCGCTGTGCTGCACGGAGATCAGGAACCAGTCTCGCGCCTGGAGCCTTCGTCCAATCACAGCGCAGCTCCTGACGCCTCGCGACTCAGCGGCGCGGAAGCGTCACGCACCTGCCGGCTGCGTCTTCCGCACGCGCTCCTGCAAGTCTGCGTGCGTGCCATCTAAATGCGCGGAGCTGGAACCGCACGCGCCGTACTCACAGCACGGAGAATCTCCGTTTTAGGGGAAAAAAACCGTTTATGGACAGGTGCGTGAGTCTTTCTTTCTTTCTTTCTTTCTTTCTTTCTTTCTTTCTTTCTTTCTTTCTTTCTTTCTTTCTTCGATATCAACTCCAAAAAAGTAACTCTGGCATGCAGAAACAGTAGATAGTTGACAGTTCTGTTTCTAATTTCATTGAACGGAAGCAGTGACATTATTTAGTTTCTACCAAAGAATGTTTTTTCAGGTCTGGTCCTGACTGCCTCTTTCAATTTTACTACGGAAATTGTTTTAGCAATTCACAGGAAAACCACTGCCCGAGGCAGTGTCTATTGAAAGATTATCTTTGGCTCAGTATTTACTTAAGACTGAGATTTTCTATTCATGCAGCAGCAGATGAAGTTTTGCCACAATGACTAAATATTGAAATGAAACACACACACACACACATTATATATTTTATTTTATATACATATCCATATAAGATGAATGAGGTTGTGACTGTCATACTTTGTGATGCCATAATCTATTACCATAATCTATCAATTTATACTCTATGATTTATCCTAAATTTTATAGATCCTGCAACACTCTGACAATTCCAATACCATTATGTTTAACACCTAATTTAATCGGATTGTATTCACTTATATCGATTGCATCAAGGTAATTTTGTATTTATTTAAAAAAATATTCCCAAAAAAAGTTCAGATTTTATCTCCACCCTGCTTCTCTTGAAATTTCAATGGTAAGGTAAAGATACACGCAGTGCACTGTGTCTAAAACCAAGGTTTTTATTGTTATTATTATTATTATTATTATTATTATTATTATTATTATTATTATTATTATAAAGAATTAAGCGTGTAAGAAATGAGGCGTGAAGTTGTTTGGGTGAGTTCAGTTTGAATCTGTAAATCTAAAGTGTTGTCATGTGTGTATTACTCACCTCGCAGACTTAAGCACATTATTATCTCTCTCCATCTCAGACTTAAAGTAATGTCATGTCTATAATGTGTTTGGTTGGTGGGAATTATCTAGTTGCCTTGAAATAGTGCAGTCAATGTGGTTTTGACCTGCAAGACTAATTATTGTTGTTTAACCACCTGTAGTTATGGATGATATCATATAAAAAAATCCTGTTTCGAAATATCCATATGACTTGCACACTTTATGAGGGAGTGAAAGAAAACTTTAAAGAGGTATATGTACAAAATGTGATATTTACATACTGCTGTCCTATTAAAGGCTAAATTTATTAAAAACACTTTGTGCATAAGGAAAGGCCTTTCATGACCACACATGGCAAAGCAATATGCACTAGTCCACCTGTTAAAGCTTGGTAACATCTGCTACACATAAATACACTCTGTGTGTGTGTGTGTGTGTGTGTGTGTGTGTGTGTGTGTGTGTGTGTGTGTGTGTGTGTGTGGATGAGTGTAATAACTTTAAAGGAAATGACTGGAAAGTGATTGAGCAACACTCATTGAATATTTTTCATAATTGGTTAGAAATGTTAGCATGTAAAAGATTATTTTACAACATTTAACATGTGGTCCTTATTATGGTATTTCTTGACATAATTGCTAATCATGAATTAGCAGGCTTGCCCCAGACTGAACAAGGTTGACCATATATCAAACAGAGTCTAGCAAATTAAACTGTATCATATATTGCAGCAAATTATGAAATTATGCAGTAATGAGTAAATATGTTAATTTGTTGTGGTGAGGTTATGTATAAGCAGTTTGGGTCAGTCGGGTTTTGTCTAATCCTTGTGCTGGATACACTACTGAGCTTGATGAATGTCTGCTACAGCTCTCATCAGTTCCATTTTTGCTTTTGAAAAACATAAGAACATGAAATGGAGCCCATGCTGAGAGGACCCAGTAAAATGCATTTGGATATTGCTGAGTCATTTAAACTATAATTGAAATAATTTTCAAAGGAGAGCAAAATGTAATATCTTTTGGCTATGTATTTCGCTAATATACGTATTGCCATGCGAAAAGGGACTTAAAGGTTTTGCTCAATACCTTTGCTAAGGGCTGTGCTACACTTGGTTGTGGATTAATTGTACAGCAAAATGAAAACCTCAGACATAAAAATCAATGCAAAAATGGCTGTGTGGACCATCTTAGTCTATGAATTTTTTAGGAATAAAGTCTATGAATAAAGTATTTTTGTAACATTATTCTAATGTATCAGAACTAATTTTACTAATTCAGGATTTATTGTTTAATGTTTTGCAAATAACAACATATTGACAGACCAAGACAGGTTCTCTGTTTTTGTGTTCGTGCAGTCATTATAGGAGTCTAAGTTACAGCCAAGTGCTAAATGCTCTTGCTTAATTGATCATCAGCAAGTATGACCATCTCTGTAAAAGTCCAAGTTCTAGCAGTTTGCAGGTCCAGAGCATTCAGATGTGTGTTAACAGAATACCAAGAAGAAAAGACATCAGCAATGATCTTAGAGTAACAATTATTATTATTAATCTGGAAAGGGTTATAAGGCCATTTCATTTTACAGTAAAAAGTTCATGACAGTAAAATTAGAAAGAAGACTGAACAGGTATTTTTTATTTCTAAAGGTTGTTAGGAGAAACGCCCCTCTCGCTAAAAAGAACATGGCATCATAGCTATAGTTTTCAAAGTTGGATCTGAACGAACATAATACAGTGGTACCTCGACATACGAGTTTAATTCGTTCCGTAACCTTGCTCATATGTCAAATTGCTCGTATTTCAAAGCTTATTTCCCCATTGAAATGAATTGAAATGCCATTAATCCGTTGCAGCCCCCAAAATGCCACCCCAGATGATTTTGTTACGTGTTTTTGAATAGGAAAAATGTATTTATAAATGACAAATATTGTATAAAAACACAATAAAAGAGAATGTAAAGATATAATAAGGTTTTATTCAGTATATTTTCGTTGGAGATGAGACGACTTGAGCTAACGAGAACGCCGGTGGGGTGTGTGTGTGTGTGTGTGCGTGTGTGTGTGTGTGTGTGTGGAGGGGGGGGGTTAGAGGCGATAAACGGAGGCGGAGGGAAAACTCGTTTTTTTTTTACTATAACTCCTGCACACTACGTATCCCTAAACTTTACAATTTTATCTTTTTCTTTTTTGCTTATCTTAATTTTTTGTCACAATCTTCGCTTTCTGGCTTCGATTCGCCATCTAGCAGCGGCGTCTCGAGTTTGTATCTCAAGTTTTTGCTCGCGTAACAAAGCAAAAAATCGACCGAGTGACCGCTCGTATCTCAAAAAACTCGTATGTAAGGGCACTCGTATGTCGAGGTACCACTGTACTTCTAGAACAATGATCTTTGGATAGATGAAAACAAAGTGAGACGTTTGGCTATAATGCACAGTGCCACATTTGCTGAATACTAAACAGCGTATCAGCATATACCGGCTGTAAAGTATGGTGGTAGAGGTGTGATGATTTGGGCTTGTTTTGTGCAATTTGCAGACTTGTGCAACTTGCAGTCGTTGAGTTGGCCATGAACTGACCTGATAAGGACCAGAAGAATTTTGTTATGTCGTGATGTCCTGATAAGTAAAACATTTGTTTACTTTCATTTATATGCTGGATATAAAACACTTATATTCAGTACACAAATATATAAATGAAAGTCAAAGCCACATACTTCACTGTGCAAGGGTATAGAGCTGTGATATATATATATATATATATATATATATATATATATATATATATATATATATATATATATATATATATATATAAATCACATCTCTATACCCTTGCTCTTGTCTTTCCACAATGTGTTTTACAAACAGAAGAGCACAGGTGTGTATAATGACTGTGTCTAGACTTGCAGGCACACACACACACACACACACACACACACACACACTCTCTCTCTCTCTCTCTCTCTCTCTCTCTCTCTCTCTCTCTCTCTCCCCCTCTCTCTCTCTCTCTTGCTAAGCACAGTGTAAAATGATCAAGGAGACAGGTGTGTCTAATGTCTGCCACAGGAACCACAAATTCTTTATTACTATCTCTCTCTCTCTTTCTCTCTTGCTCTCTCTCTCTCTCTCTCTCTCTCTCTCTCTCTCTCTCTCTCTCTCTCTCTCTCTCTCTCTCTCTCTCTCATTAGTGTGGTAAAATGCTTGTAATAGAAGCTTGGGATTGACTTACAGTGGATAATTGTAATCTTTAGGAGTGGCTTAAAGTTGAACTGATATTGGACAATGACAATGCAGTGAGTCAGGCATATTTCATGGGTCATGGTTAGCAGAATGAAATCATGTTTTTCTCCTGTTAACTGAACACAATTTGTATTGTATTTGTACTACACTGCCCATTAGAGGGTGCTGTTTGATTTCTGAGGCAGTGACTGTAGAAAACATGTACATGCACAGCGTACTACATCTCTTCTAAATTCCTTCTCATAACCTCGACTGTAGACAGATTTACTATCATGATCATGTTTAAGGCAATAAAGAGAGTTGAAGAACTTTACACAAAATGGACATAATTATTAAAAATTAAAAGATGCAAAAGCTTTTATTTTGTTACTGGTTTCAAGATTAGCTTTAGTTTTAGTTATAGTGACAGAATTAATTAGCTGCATTAATAATTGTGGCACTGTCACTGCCAATTTTCATGGCACAGGCAAACGGCAGGTAGGCTGAGTGATGGCAAACCATAATCCAAGTAATACCCAGGGTCAAAATGGTCAAAAAGAACTAGGGGAAAGAAAAACAGCTTAAACTGTCAGATCTTACACATGCAATAATTCACTAAGAGACAAGACTAGAATACAGGGCCAAGATAAAGGCATGTATCACAGACAAAAAAAAGGGCATATATTCAAACTCTGTTAATGTGCTGCTGGAATCTCATTTAGAATAAACAATCTCACCTTATACAATGCAGTGTTAGAGCTGTTAAAACAGTGATTAGAAAGACAATTAAAGAACTGACCTTATTTTACCTTATTCTATGAAAAAGTCACAGATTTCTGCAGATTAGATATGACTATTACAGCTGTTCTACTTTAATATTTTGTCTAATGAGACAGTGTTAATCCTGTTAGAGAGAAAGCCACATTTACAAAACCTGTTACAAAAAAACGTTTCATTATTGATGGTTGCAGAGAAATGTTGTTTGAATCTCTGCACCTAAAACACAAAAAACATTACAGCTCAGCATTAAAGGCTGATCCCTAGCTGCTATACAACTCCTTCTAGCTACATATGGCATTGGTTTAAGTTGTCCGGTTACTCTTAATTAACATCTGAATCCTGGTAAGACACTTCTTGTTCCCGCATGCTGTAGATTACTTATAGCTATCCAGTTCTACTTCTTCTCTTGTTTCAATGCAGCTATTCATGCAGTGTTTGCACACACACACAGACAAAGAACATTTTTTTGTTTGAACAGCTGACAAGCATGAGTTGCATCTGCATCAACTTAAAATGGCAAAGGGAAATTATCCCTTATATGTCATATTGAAAACAATTTACAAAACATCCTGGACAATTTTTTTTTATTTTTTTTGCCTTTGCTCTATTTAAATGTGTATATAGCACTTATGTATGTTGGTTTCTTTGTTGAGTGTAAAGGTCTTTGTTGAAAGTTATAATGGTCAGTGCACAGGGATTTTTGTATACCTTATGCTTGAGGCATCTAGTTTGTTGTCTGGTGTTTAGATTGGGTGTGTCAAGTACAAATGTACAGGCAAACACTACTCAATTTCATTTAGCTTTTTAGAATACATGTAAACCATGAACCCCCTGGAAACATCTGCTACCAAAGGGATGTGGTGGGGATGTTGGGGGGTTCTGGTATTGGCGGACGTTTGTTTTTCATAATTTAATTGTAGTGGTTATACTAGTATGTCACAAAGGAATGTGTCTGTGTATCAGAAAGTCAGAGAAAGAATTGAACATATACCAAATAGAACATATATCACCCTGAAGGGCTGTAGTATTTCACAGAATGCATGATGCTTTAAGAGTTTATAGACACCAAACTCTGTCAAGACTTTCATAAATCTTTTAGATGCAATCACTCTCTCTCTCTCTCTCTCTCTCTCTCTCTCTCTCTCTCTCTCTCTCTCTCTCTCTCTCTATATATATATATATATATATATATATATATATATATATATATATATATATTTTTTTTTTTTTTATTTTTTATTTTTTTTTTTCTCACACACACACACACACACACACACACACACACACACACACACACACACACACACACACACACACACACACACACACACACAATGAATCTGTGTGGTATGTGTGTGTAAACAGAGCTTGTAAGATATTGCACAGCTCACATCAAACATACGTATAGCAAACTTATATGTAAGTTTGCTATACGTATGTGTGTGTAAACAGAGCTTGTAAGATATTGCACAGCTCACATCAAACATACGTATAGCAAACTTACATATAAGGGAGCATGAGCCACCCAGACTAATAAGCTGCAAACTGTCCTTTGGTTAATTTTATAAAATCAGATTTGTTTATATTCCTAGAAAATATATATTTTTCCAGCATTTCATTCAGTTAATAATGAAATATTACTACAGAATTATCAGGAATACTTACGTACCTGGTCACTAACTAGTGCTTATGGTGACAACCAAGTTTGCAGTATTCTGTACATTTTGTTTACTATTTCTTCATGTTTGACTTTCTAAACTGTATATATACTATATGGACAAAAATATTGGAACACTTTCTCAACCTTATGTGGTTCTTCCCTAAACTGCTATCACAAGTTGAAGGAACATAATTGTTTTAGATGTGTTCTGTCTGACCCCTCTTTATACTAACCCAGACATTCCTGTAATCCTAAACTAGACAGAGGTTTGACTGTGTTAGACTGTGTTAGTATTAACCCACTGCACTGTTTTTATTCTCTCATGTGGTTTAGCTAAATCTTTTTGCTCTAGCTCGGAAGTGCACTTGCACCCAACCAGAGCATCATAACATCTGTTTCTGAGATTTACATTTGAATGAATGAATAAATCTACACTGGTACGCAAGATTAGAACCTTAAAATAAATATAACTCTTGAATTCTACAAAGCAAACTTGTAAAGTGCTAATTTAAGTATTTCAGGAAGAGGTAGGTCTTCAATTGTCGCTTGAAGATAGTCAGAGACTGTGCTGTACGGACATCTAGGGGAAGTTCATGCCACCACCTCGGTGCCAGAACAGAATAGAGCCTTGAAGTATACTCACCTCTCATTCTGAGAGAAGGTGGTACCAGTCGAGCAGTGCTGGAGGATCTCAGACAGTGTGGTGCAGTGCGAGATGAGATAACATCCCAGATTAGCCAGATCTGCAAGAGAGTGAAGCATATAAATTTAGCTGAAATGATTTTCACAGAACCTTTAGTCACAGTACCCTTCACCTGCTCTCTTAAATATATGGCATACAAGAAACTGTCACATCTTTTTTAATAGGTCATGCCATCAGTGTACATGTGAATGTTGCTCTGAGACCAAAAGGCCCTCTGAGGTGAAACTAAAAGCCGGATGTTGTTTATTTTAAGTTCCCCCTTACAGATTTGTCTCATTATTAAAATCAAAAGCCTCCAACCTAAAATTGAGCCTCATATTGTGTACTCATGAAGAGGAGATGAGTTAAAAAGAAACAGATGGAGTGTAAGTAATTTGCAGCCTGGGAAAGCATCTGCAACACAGCCAGTGGTCAAAACAAAACAAACAAAACCTTTACAATATTTACAATGCAATTTCTAATAAGGAAATTACAGGAAATGTTGTGTGTGTATTTACATACACACAAACACACACACACACACACACACACACACACACACACACACACACACACACACACACACACACACACACACAACAAATATTTGGGCTGTCAATCGATTAAAATATTTCAACGTAATTAATCGCACAGCTGTCATGAGTTAAATTGTGATTAATCACGACTTCATCGCACATTTTTATCTGTTTTAAATGTACCTTAAATTAATACTTTTCAAGTTTTTAATACTTTGATCAACATGGGAATGGACAAATATGGATGCTTGGATGAATATTTTTACTCAGTATAGAGCATGACCACAAATCGTTCAGCCATTCATCCTTAGTTACTGTCTGGTCATGATTGTAGTGCTTTAAATTAGGCTGCATTTAACATCTCATTTCACCTGTAAGGTCACAAATCCTGACACACATGTGAATATCTAAAGCAGTAAACAGATACAGACCAAGAAACCAACATTGCATTATAATCCTAATATTAGCCATGTTCACGCCACCAAGAAGGAGGAAAAGAGGATGACCAAAGAGGAGGTTTATGGATGTGGTGAGGGAAGACATGCAGGTAGTTAGTTTAAAAGAGGCAGATGTAGAGGACAGAGTGTTATGGAGACGGATGATCCGCTGTGGCGACCCCTAATGGGAGCAGCTGAATGAAGAAGAAGAAGAAGAAGAAGAAGAAGAAGATCAGTCATGTTTACAATGTATGTGATTTAAACTAGGGCTGCCATTCAATTAAAATCTGTAATGGCGACAGTTATTGTAATTGTAATCGTACAGTTTTATCTGTCCTAAAATGCATACTTTTTTTTACGTTTTTAATACTCTAATCAACATGGGCATAGACAAATATGGATGCTTTAGTGAAACCAAACTCAGTGTAAAGCATGAAAACAAAATATTCTTGTAAATGTTTTAAAGTAATTATGGTGTTTTAAATTATGTAAATCACAAGGACACCAAACGGATTCCACACGGACAGTTTTAATTGTCTGATGTGTGCTAAATGTGGATTTTGGTGCTTGATTTAATACTTGTCACAGCAGTTTAGTGATTAAAAAATTATTTTAAGTTTTTTTATTTTTATCTGAGTAAAGAAAGGACGTTGTGAACAAATGTGTGTTGCATTGCAGGTTTTAATTTCGCCTCTTATACATTTATTTATTTATATTTTTAATAAAAATGGTCAAACAGAAATGCACGCTGCGTTTATAAAATTTGTGTCGTTAAAATGAATTTTGCGTTAGTTTGACAGCCCTTATATATACACTATATTTCCAAAAGTATTGGTTCACCTGGTCATAAGTATAGTATGTGATTTTTAACATTGCATTCCACATTTAGTCCCAATTTGCTCATATAATTCCCTCCACTCTTCTGGGAACACAAATGCCACAAGGGTATTATGAAAGGCAGGTGCTGATGTAGGGTGAGGAGGCCTGGGGTGCAGTTAGCGTTCCAATTCATACCAAAAGGTGTTCAGTAAGGATGAGATCAGAACTCTATAGCAGTCCACTCAAGATCTTCCTCTCCAAAGCATGTAAACCATATCTTCAAGGAGCGTTGCAATTCTGGAACAGATTTGTGTTTCCAAGTTCAAGTGAATGCATACTTTTATTATAGCACATCAAAAGACAACCTGTACATTTGAGTGCCTCCAGCTTTGTGGTAACAGTTTGGAAAAGAACCGCATATAGCAGGTAAGGTCAGGTGACCCAATACTTTTGGAAATATAGTGTGTGTGTGTGTGTGTGTGTGTGTGTGTGTGTGTGTGTGTGTGTGTGTTGTGTATGTATGTATGTATATATATATATATAAACCAGTTTGATTTGATATTAAGATAGATTATTTTATTTTAGTAAATTATTGTGTCATCTTAAATCATTAGTAACACAAATCATAATGCATAGACACACACACATACACGCCCCAGGTTTTCTTTCTGCAGTCCAGATGTGCTCCTAAAGAAGGTATTGATAGATAATGCATACCTGAGTTAAGCTTTTTCTGTTTCTATGTTTATCCTAATGGATGAAAATATTTTAAATTCCTCCTTTAAGTCTTTTCTAAGCACAAGGGTTTTTACCTGTCAGTCAATTAGATGAAACATTTAATGTTTTTCTGTGGTGAAAAGTGGGTCACAGAATGAGGGATGGAGGGTATAAAAGCAAGCAGAAGGGAGAGGTAGACAAAGAGAAAGGGAGAGAGAGAGAGAGAGAGATACAGGTGGTGGGACATGGCAATAGGAAGTAGACTCACTGCTCTGCCAGAGATGGGCAGACGCTGATAACAAAGGAGATAAAAACAAACAGCAGCTTTGTGTCATGTTTTTATACATCACCACACCCACATGCACAGTGCAGTAAATCCCCTGTCTATGCAATTTACTGTTAGTTTGTGATTTTTAAGTTTGATTAGCAACTTCCTGCTAAATATTCACATACTTTTCCTTTATAATGTAGCTAGTGGCTGCTAACTCTGTTGAACGAAAACCAGCACAACTTGTTGGCTAGTTTTTGAAAACCATTAATTAATATTTACAGCATGCAGCAGACACTCATATACGAACATGCTTTGTAGTCTCCATTAAAACATCCTCAAGCAAGTAATAAAGAAGTCAGTGTTTCAAACCCAACTAGTCAGAAAGGCTTCATGTTAATCAGTGAAGACATTCACTCACCATTCAAATGTTCCTGGATAATTTTTGTTTTGCACAGCTCTAAACTCTAGTGAATGTTGTGCATGAAAATCGCTAAGATCAGCAGTTTCTGTAATACTCAAACCAGTCCGTCTGGCACCAATAACCATGCTATATAAGGTCAAAGACAATGAGATCACATATTCCCCAGGCCAATGTTTGATGTGAACATTAACTGAAACCCTTGATGTGGATTTTCATGATTTTACACATTACACTGCTGCCAAATGATTTTCGGATAAATTGCATGAATAACCAGGTGTTCCAACGGAAGATATCATATCATGATAATATGAAGAAAGATTGCCATACTTGTCTTGTCTCAGAGTGGATTTCAAGCATTATAATGGTTATTATAATTAATATTTATGATTAATTATTGCACATCAGGATACCAGTATAGTTTAAAAACTGAAAAAATAAATGTTGTCAGTAAAGCAGCTAAAATGAATATTACACTGGGCTTGTAAAAATAGAAATGGAGTTAGTCACACACTGGTTTAATCTTTTTCTAGAAAGTTCGACACTTTTTATTACAGATTTTCTGGCATGGAAAACACTTGGGTAATTGTACTTTGTTATGAATCATATTTACTGTTGCAGGAATTTTATTATGTTAATATTAATAACGAACAATTAATACTTTTTCCAATGGTTTCTCAGTAATATATTCTTTTTAGGGTTTCTGAAGATAAAGTGTCCTGTTTGCCATTCACATACTTCTACATAAATTGATTAAGATTTTGACACAGTATATATATATCACATTTATCAACTTAAGTTTACTTTCTCTGTATATGTTCCAACTATTCATTATGGAGAATAACTATGACACAAAGCTGGTTTAAAAAGGTGTAAAAAGATTAATCTTTTTTTTTAATCCAAAGACATTCACTTGCTTCCTAAACTTGTTGCATAATGACTTGTTTTCCAAGTTATTATATACACCAATGTATCGCGTGTACAATATATACACCAGTGCATTATATAAAATCCATTGTATGGGGAAAGCCAATAACTTTGTAGTCTTAAAGTGTACATTCTAATGCTAAAGCGGAATACATTTGAAATTACAGCGCATGTAAGACTGAAACAGAAGTTAAAAAAGTTTTAATGCAGTTCTTTAGTAATAGATAGGTTAAAACTTTCCATGTCAAAATGCATTTGTGTGTATTACTGGGATTTACATTCTTTATTGAAATTATTGGGGTTCCATATAGATTGTGAACACTGTAGAGGATTACATGTAGATACTGTGCTGTGCGTGTGCTGTGTGTGCATTAGGTGTAAGTGTGTTACCGCTTACCCTAATCTCGAGTGTGGGTAGTCTCGAGTCTGCAGGGCCCCCAGCTTTGTGTTTGCTGTGCACATAAAACTGGCACAACATTGTAGAAATGCAAATGAACATTTCTTAAATATTCTAATGATATAGAGTTTACCGTGAATACATTTATGCAAATCTGTAATAGGTTTATACAGTGGCAGGCGCTCAGCACCAGCAAAGCCTTCTCTGCTGCCTTAAACACTATCCGAAGCACTGACCTACATTTTTTTTTCTTGGTTGCACTGCTTCCAGTACGTGTATGTGGATGTTAGTCCAATCAGATTTCAGCCTCTATGTGCTGCCATGTCAATCTAATCTGCCCAGGGCCTGCAAAATCTGTACTGCTGGCCTTTTTACCTCAGTCTCTATAAGCAGTAAGTCTGTTTCTTTAACCAATCAGATTACATATTCGCCTCACAGGGCCAGCTAGCTGGCCCAGAATAGCATCAGCATTTTTCCGTCCTCTGATTTGTTGGTCAGAGGGAAACTGTTATAGCCAAGTTCGACTGGCAAAACATGTGTGTAGCTCTGCACACAATAATACATCTGAGTTAGACTTTTTATGCCTACAGAGTAAGAGAAATTGATTTAGTCTCGGACATATATAAAAATTAATTTTCCAGAAAAGCTAGACATTGTGAGAAGGTCGGCCAACCCCGAAGCTAGCTAGCTTGTCTCAGCCTGGGAAATGGTTTGTTCTTAACTTCCAGACCAGTGAATATGAGTGGTACCACTGGATTACAGCCTCTGAGGAGCGGTGCAAATTATGAGTCTGCATTTATATGTTTTTGTCATGTTATTAGACAAATATTGATTCTGAAATGCACCAGGTGATGTAGGTGCACAGTTGCGCTGGTAGTGTAGAGGTTTGGAGCTTGCTTTAGTAAAATGGTATTTACCCTCCATGAAATGCCACACGTTGTTATATTGCGTTTTTGTATAGTCTTGAAGGTTTCTATAATTGCAACGTGATAGTGGTGGTATTAAGAGGTGGATTAGGCCCTGAAGGCCCAGGTACCAATTGCACAGCCCGCCACTGGGTTTATAAAAAAAGACAATTTACACAAAATATTAAATACATTTGTGTGTATCAGCAGATTTTGCGGTTGTTTTGGGTGAAGAATTTCACTTTGTAATTACAATTAAATGAAAGAGAAAAAGGCTCCAAAATATAAAAGCATTGTCTGTAAACCGGTATATATATATATATATATATATATATATATATATATATATATATATATATATATATATATATATATATATATATATATATACATATATACATATATATATATATTTGGACCATATTCAGAACTAATATTTCCTCCAATATAATATGGTGTTAAGGATAAGAATGAAAAATTACATGTGTAAATACAAGTTATATACTTCACCTGGAGAAGAACAGGTAGCAAATTGGTGATGTTTCTTTTTTTTCACCTTCTTTCACAAATTCTCTGTTATCAGAATCATTTTTGTGCATGCTCTGACAGATTTGCCATGCTTTTGCTTTTAGTTGCTGCTTTTCTCACCTGCAAAATTATCCTCGTCCCCAAATTCCTTCACAGCTTGCCATAGTGTCTGCATGGCAGAGTTGAATCTACAATGACTAAATAAATTATCTGATGAAAATGTGTTTAGATCTCAACATATTTATCATGCATTTAATATGCTTTACATTGTAGCTAATGCATAATCAGTGTGGGGGTCTGCTAAAGGGCAGGACTCAGTGTGACCACCACTTTTGCCAAACACCTAAGACAATCTTAAGTGTATATGCATGTTTAATTAGTTGTGCAAAACTTTTTGACTCATATTTTGTGATAGTTAAGGGAGTGCAGAGCTCAAGGGCTTTAACAGTGAAAACCCAGCTGTACTCACAACCTACAGCATTGTTCACACATCTGTTTCTATATTTTTCTTCTCCCTCACCCCTTCTCACCGGACACTTTAAAAAGATCTGAAAATTCTCCTATTTTTCTTTCAAAATCCTGTCTGCTCTCTTATCTACCCTTGCTTGTCCAGCAAACAGGTTTCATTTGGATTAATTCTTGCTTTAGCAGTTTTCTGTCCTGCTACAGGTTTGCTTTTTTACTCTACCCTTTTCTCTGCAGTCTCTCTCTCTCTCTCTCTCTCTCTCTCTCTCTCTCTCTCTCTCTCTCTCTCTCTCTCTCTCTCTCTCTCTCTCTCTCTCTCTCTCTCTCTCTCTCTCTCTCTCTCTCTCTCTCTCTCTCTCTTACCCTCTCCTACACTCTCTTTGTCCACATCTGGTTTAGATAAGATTGGGCTTTACAATACATGTCTGGCGCATCATGCTTCTTTGATCTGGCACCGACAGACCCGTCTTTTACATTTCTGGACATAAGACAGATAATAGACAGAAAACATTTGCTTCAGCTGTCTTTTTTTTCTTTGGAATGCATCTGCTTGCTTTTTTTCATAAATCTCTTCCTTTCTCAGTGTTATTGCATATGTTATTTCTAAATCTGTGGTGAAATGGTGTTCATTTTAGTTTAGAGTCCAATTTATAGGTTTCTAATATTAACACTAAACAAGAACATATGTGACAGATAAGTGGTGCTTCTCATTTGGATTAAATTGATGCCCAAACATCTATTCATGAGAGATCCTTTGTTGCACATCTGTAACAATGGCCTGTTCAGCGAGTCCGAGAGACAGACCTCGAGAAGGCAAGAAGAACAAAAGACGACAGAGTGAGAGAATCCAGTAAAGCATGGGCATTCCTGAGAGTACTTTGTCTAAGAATTCACCAGTATTATTTTTCACTTAAAACAGCAGACTATATAAAAATTACCCACTCACACGAGCCATAGTGTCAGTCTGCGTGTTTGTGTTCATGAAGGGTGTAGCTGTACATTCCAAGGGGTCTGCACTCCTTCTTGCCCTTTCTTTCTCTGTCTGTCACTCTCTCCCTCCCTCTTTCCCACTGATGTGTTTAAACGTGTGTGTGTGTGTGTATGTGTGTGCCAGAGAGAGAGAGAGAGAGAGAGAGAGAGAGAGAAGAGAGAGAGAGAGAGAGAGAGAGAGAGCGAGAGAGAGAGAGAGAGGACACTTTGAGTTAGAATAGAAGCAGAACAGAGGAAATGAAAAATTCAGACAAAAAGACCTCTAAAGACCCACTAGGGTTCTTTTTGTCTGTGAATGAACCGTGTGTGTATTATGCTTAAGTGTGTGTTGGTTCCATAGCTGGTATAGGGGAATGGATATGAAGTCCAGAACTGCCACTGAGGAAAAGTATGAAAAGCCTTAAGGGGGATTTCCTCTGTTAGAGAAAGCTTTTCTCCTCCCCTTTTTCTTTTTTCCCTCCCTCCCTCCCTCTCTCCCTCCCTCCCTCCCTCTCTCCCTCCCTCCTTCCATCTCTGAAAAAATAGTCAGGAAACAAGAGTACCAAACCAAGCAACAGGCTCTTTGGCACAGAGCAACTTTTTGTGCTGCTGTGCTGTGTAATGGCAGTGAGTGTCTGCCCAAAACGGACAGCAATGCAGACATGTCCTCTCGGGATGTAAGTCTATCTGCAAAACAAAATCAGCTTCTGCATGGATAAACAAAGATGACATCTGGATAACGTGGATTATTTCTTTCAAAATGGTATGACTGTTGGTCCTGCTGTTATGTATTGTCTACACTACAGTTCCGATATATAGTGTACTGATTATGTATTCAGCAGAAAGTAGACTGGCACAAGATGTTTCTGTTTTTAATTAGGAATTAGACATACAATTCTTAAGCAGGCAGCATTGGGAGGCTTAACTGGACATAAACTTATGCATGGACAACCTGTCACTTTCTGCCTAAAGTGCAGTGAGTTTGATTTAATGCAAGTGGTATTTTTTATTCGGTCACCCCACCTTGTGTGATTCTGACAGAAATGTCAACCATGATACAAAAAACACTGAGCTCCACACAGCGTTTTGATTAAAAGCTCTTATTTAAAGTTTTTAATGCATTGCATGGATCATACTTATTTTTACACATACTTTTGTGTGTGTGTGTGTGTGTGTGTGTGTGTGTGTGTGTGTGTGTGTGTGTGTGTCTGTGTCTGTGTGTGTACATGTGTGTGCATGCGCCTTTTGTTGCCTGACTCCTGTACAATAGTTGGGGGAGATTTTATTAACACTTATTAGTTATGCCACAGTTATTAGTCATGCTTCAGGTTAACAGAACAGGTTTCATACAAAGTCACATTAGAGTTCAAATTTTATAAAGGACAGTACTGGAGTATTTCCTATTATATTTAATGCTACATTAATGATTAAATTGCAGTAAGTCTGGATTCATGACCATGTTCCAGTTTTAATTAGGGCTGTCAAAATTAAGGCGTTAATAAAGCATTAACGCAAATGTAATTTAAATTAGTTTTGGCACTAATTGTATTAGCACATTATTAATCCAACGCTCATTTCTGTTTAACAATTTTTATTAAAAATAGAAATAAATAAATAGAAAAGAGGTGAACAACGCAACAAACATTTATTCACAATGCCCTTTCTTTTCTCAGATATAAAAATTTATAAACTCCACTAAAAAATAATTTTTAATCACTAAATGTTTGTTTCCCCGATGCGCCAAGTCTGAAATGAAGCACCAAAATCTGCTATGATGCACACATCCGGCAATTAAAACCGTCTGTTTGGAAACATAGCAAACGTTTTGTTTGGTGTCCTAATGATTTACGTAATTTAAAACACCATAATTACTTTAAAACATTTCCAAGCATATGTTGTCTTCATGCTCTAGGATGAGTATGGTTTCACTAATATTAAACATATATTTGCATAAAGCATCCATATTTGTCCATGTCCATGTTGATTAGAGTATTAAAAACTTAAAAAGTATTAATTTGAGGACAGATAAAAATGTGCTATTAAGTTGCGAATAAATATTTTTATTGTTCGGCAGCCCTAGTTTAAATCACATACATTGTGAGATATTAGGATTATAATGCAGTGTTGGTTTCTTGGTCTGTATCTGTTTACTGCTTCAGACATCTGTATCAGAATTTGTGACCTAAAAAGGTGAAATGAGATGTTAAATTAGGCTTGCAGCCTAATTTAAAGCACTACAATCATGACCAGACAGTAACTAAGAATGAATGACTGAACGATGTATATTCATATTATTTGTGGTCTTTGTTTTTCCCATAAGTTTTATATCTGACTTCTGGTTGTGTCTCGTGGCATATCAGTCTGGATGTAAACCTTTAACCTAAACCAGCTTGAGAACTATTTAAAAAAATCCTACAAGTAAATAATATACTAGTTATTTATACATATTATCCGTTTAGAACACATTGCCATCTCATTTTGAATAATGCATTTATATATATATTTACATCCTTACTAAGCTCTAAGATCTATGTTAGGAAGTAGTTAGGTCAGGTGTCCATGGTAATAGGTTATTGTTATGATGAGCAGCATGGTCATAAATTCTAATTGGAGGAGGGTGCATTTTTCCCCTAATAAATGGTTAAATGCCTTTCCTGTATTAAGGTGTTTGGGGGATGGATGGAATCACCATTGCTTATTAGAATTTCATTTACAACTGTCTGACTTTCTGATTACTACTATAGACAGACTAAGATAGCCACCCTCTAACACTTAATCCTTCAAACATATGAATTATGTAGCACTACAAAAAGTGTACAAACAATATACAGTACATGCTGAACAATGAACCTATTCTGAAGCACGATTCTGCTTTGCTTTATCATCTGTTTTCAGCATTTCCTATTTCTTTCTACAGTAATGCAATTGAAGCATACATGTTCTTTTGCCAATGTAATTACTAAGTGGGGCTGGCTTATCTCAGAAAGCAATGAGCCTCCATTTAGGTTTGGTAATGAAGGTCTTATAAAAATGTGGCTGAGAATGTGAGTGTAATATAGAAGGAAAACACTTCCCAAACAGTGCTATTTTTAATAATGGAAACTGGTCCAAAATTGGAAGGAGCTGGGTTACCTCTATTTAATGACCAGCTTTGATTTGCTACATCCAAAAACATTTAGTTGTCGGACCAATCTAGTTTTCATCATTGTTTTACGTATTGGATTTATTTGATCAATATGATGTTAACAACAGTAGAACAATGGGATCTCCATTGTTCGAAACATTCCGCAAAATCGTCTATTACTGGCATTTCCCTTGTTGGCCGTCGACTGTGAGAGACCTCACTTCAAAATGCAAACACGCACTCTTGATTGACAGCTTTCAGTGCAAGGCATTGGAAATGCAAATACAAACTGTGCAAGGCGCCGGAAATTCAAATGCCTTACGACAGGCTACATATGTGATGCAAAGAAAGTGAAAATGCAAATGTGGTAATTAATATTGCTATTTAAATATGAAATGGTCATAACTCGTAAGACACAGGAAATACTGTTGCAAATAGTTTTTGCTCTTCCATTTTAAATTTGGCAGTCACTGTGCATTTGCATAAGTGAAAACGCTAATGCAAGATTTGTCCGGAATATCCTTGGATCATCTAGCTTGATTATTTACCTTGGACTTTTTAGTGTTGCAGTCGAGGAGAGCTGGTTTTATTCCACCTCCAACTGTCATTTCATGTCCTCTGTTTATTAAAGCAACAATAGCTTACCTCATACAGTGTCATGTGATATTAGATGCTGGTATCGGAGGATTTTTTTTCAAGTATGAGTACAGGAGCCTGGAATTATTGTTATACTTGATATGATATTTGATGTACAGCCAACAGTGGTTTCATTAATCATCAGTGAAATGTTTCTAGCAGCAAATTTACCGAATTGGGCGTAACTTGTAAAGTCATATTTCTGTCTCCATAAAGTAACACCATGTACGGATCCAAGTATAGAGACATAATTGAGAAGTCAAAACATGAACTTGATATTTCTGGAGAGAAATATTTGATCTGGAAGATTACACAGAATGCTGCTAAAGCCAACAAAAAAAACCCTGATGTTTTATGTAAATATGACTTTTGACTTATATATAAATGTAGATGTACATAGATTGTTCTTCTGCCACATGATTGGGTAATTGGATAATTGAATGAATAAGCAGGTGTGTAGTTGTTTATTTTTGAAATGCTAAAATAAATGAATAGATTTCTATAATATTATTCCTTGTTTTGGCTTCTGTGTTTACCTCTAAACACAAACCTAACTACCAAATATTTCAGATATTTCCAGTTTTATGGTTTCTGATTTCCAGAGACTGAAGTGCTGTGTGTCATCTTCTGCTTAGGGGCAGGCCTCTGCACACTTGTTTTTGCTTGCAGAAGCCAGCATGTCTGTTTGGCAGCAGTGGTCGATGGAAAATAACAGCTTCTAGCCAATCTCTCCTGACACAAACAAACAGCTCACACTGTTTTGGTGTGGCCTCTATGGATTTATGCAACCAACTAAAAATAGTCAATAAGCATACACAAAACTATATTTTACACACATTGATAAATATCCAGCCATAAAGACAAAAAAGCTGATTCAAAGCATCAAACAGTTAGTATCACTAAATCCCCTGTAGTAAAAGATTCAAAGGCAAACACTTACTGGAATGATCTAAGAATGATGAATTGGTATTTAAATGAGCAGGCCTGGATACAAGCAGCCACTCTGCTAGAATATCTGCTATGCATGGCAAAAAACTAAAAAAAATGCAAACACAACGAGTCATTTTTTATTCATTCTCTGACAAATGGGAAACTGGGCCAGATTCACCTGATGACGCTAATGTGTTTTGCCCGAGGGCCTGAGCTGGAAGGAGAAGGCCTTGGTCCAAGCATAGGTTTGTTTTGTCATGGTAATGGAGTTGGTGCAATACCAACTAAGAAGAAAAGTAAAGGGGTATGATGTTGACAAAAGGAAATAAAGAGAAAGCCTCTTTTCTGTCATGACAGCTGCTAAGTTAGGACTGGAAAGTGCTGTGTGCTAGAAAAACTATAGTAATGGCAGAAAGTACAGTGAGGAAAATAAGTATTTGAACACCCTGCTATTTTGCAAGTTCTCCCACTTAGAAATCATGGAGGGGTCTGAAATTGTCATCGTAAGTGCATGTCCACTGTGAGAGACATAATCTAAAAAAAAAAATCCAGAAATCACAATGTATGATTTTTTTAACTATTTATTTGTATGATACAGCTGCAAATAAGTATTTGAACACCTGAGAAAGTCAATGTTAATATTTGGTACAGGAGCCTTTGTTTGCAATTACAGAGGTCAAACGTTTCCTGTAGTTTTTCACCAGGTTTGCACACACTGCAGGAGGGATTTTGGCCCACTCCTCCACACAGATCTTCTCTAGATCAGTCAGGTTTCTGGCCTGTCGCTGAAAAACATAGTTTGAGCTCCCTCCAAAGATTCTCTATTGGGTTTAGGTCTGGAGACTGGCTAGGCCACGCCAGAACCTTGATATGCTTCTTACAGAGCCAATCCTTGGTTACCCTGGCTGTGTGCTTCGGGTCATTGTCATGTTGGAAGACCCAGCCTCGACCCATCTTCAATGCTCTTACTGAGGGAAGGAGGTTGTTCCCCAAAATCTCACAATACATGGCCCCGGTCATCCTCTCCTTAATACAGTGCAGTCGCCCTGTCCCATGTGCAGAAAAACACCCCAAAGCATGATGCTACCACCCCCATGCTTCACAGTAGGGATGGTGTTCTTGGGATGGTACTCATCATTCTTCTTCCTCCAAACACGTTTAGTTGAATTATGACCCAAAAGTTCTATTTTGGTCTCATCTGACCACATGACTTTCTCCCATGTCTCCTCTGGATCATCCAAATGGTCATTGGCAAACTTAAGACGTGCCTGGACGTGTGCTGGTTTAAGCAGGGGAACCTTCCGTGCCATGCATGATTTCAAACCATGACGTCTTAGTGTATTACCAACAGTAACCTTGGAAATGGTGGTCCCAGCTCTTTTCAGGTCATTGACCAGCTCCTCCCGTGAAGTTCTGGGCTGATTTCTCACCTTCCTTAGGATCACTGAGACCCCACGAGGTGAGATCTTGCATGGAGCCCCAGTCCGAGGGAGATTGGCAGTCATGTTTAGCTTCTTCCATTTTCTAATGATTGCTCCAACAGTGGACCTTTTTTCACCAAGCTGCTTGGCAATTTCCCTGTAGCCCTTTCCAGCCTTGTGGAGGTGTACAATTTTGTCTCTAGTGTCTTTGGAGAGCTCTTTGGTCTTGGCCATGTTAGCAGTTGGATTCTTACTGATTGTATGGGGTGGACAGGTGTCTTTATGCAGCTAACGACCTCAAACAGGTGCATCTAATTTAGGATAATAAATGTAGTGGAGGTGGACATTTTAAAGGCAGACTAACAGGTCTTTAAGGGTCAGAATTCTAGCTGATAGACAGGTGTTCAAATACTTATTTGCAGCTGTATCATACAAATAAATAGTTTAAAAATCATATATTGTGATTTCTGGATTTTTTTTTTTTAGATTATGTCTCTCACAGTGGACATGCACCTACAACGACCATTTCAGACCCCTCCATGATTTCTAAGTGGGAGAACTTGCAAAATAGAAGGGTGTTCAAATACTTATTTTCCTCACTGTATGTGGAGTGTCAGATACATTTTCTGCATGTAACATAATACCTAATCTATGTTTTAATTAATAAAATGAATTTGTATTGATCTCATTTTGATTATTATTTTGGTACAATTAATAGCTATTTGTGAAAATTTTGAGTAAATTTGACATGGTCCGAAAAAGAGATTTGTATAAGGATTATGTTATGTTTAGTATGTTATTGTAATTTGCAATTTCTTGATATTAAGGCAAGGCAAAATATGGCAATAATGGCAAGGTGACAAATTAACCTTCAGACAAATGCAGTGCAAGATGTAAACATTAGGTTGTCAGCTAAGAAAACGGTCAGTGATTAAATATTTCAGTTATATAAACATGTTACACTCACCCGAATGTTCATTTAGTAATTTATTTATTTTTAAGTGTTCATTTTTATTAATATTATTATTATTATTATTTTATAATTTGCTCTATTTTTGTTATCAACTGATTTGTGCCAGACATTTATTTATTTTTTTTCATAGTTTTCTAAGGAAATACTCAAGAAATTCACATTGTCTCAGGCATTTCAGTTAGAGATGAAATAAACATGATGTAAATATAGATGTTCAGACAGATCAGATGGATGCTGATAGTGATGAATAGTGAGACAACATTATCAAACTGATCATGGATCGCTTTCTTCCAAGATAAAAACGACATGAATAGTTTGAACATTATAAAAGGCAATGTCTTAAAATATACCTGATGTCAAGGCAGTTGAACACTGATGGGAAATTTTGTGTTGATGTGTTAGCACTCTCCATCACCAACATCAAAACATCAATTGTCAAAATGTCTATTGTGGAAAAAAAGTTCACCCGGAGAATAATTCCAGAGAATCTACTCCAGTGCACATCAAAGTTGTTTTCATAGTTTATGGTTATTCTTTGTGCTCTAAAGCATTCATCCCATTAGTGGAAAAATGTCTCTGAACTAACGGTGGTAATGTAAATTTATAATTTGCTGGTATTGTGACTGTCCCTGATAGAACCAATTCATGTCTTAGACCACGTTTAACTGGTGGAATGTTGTTTTCTAAACCATTGTGTTGCCTTTGCCGGATTTATTATTTTTCTCAGTCAGAAGTGACAATATGCAACATGTTCTACAAATTAATTCATGTGTGTTTTAACCCTGTGTAACCAGCAGAGTCACACAGCATGCAAACTATAGAGTTATAGCCAGGTGTTAAACCACTGACACCTAACAGAATATATTTTTTTAACAAAAATATAGTTTTAATTGATTTTCTTATTGTTTGATAAAGCAGGTAGACAGCAGACAGGTGGAGCAATGATTGAGGCTTGGAGTTTGCATGTTAAAGCAGCGGTAAAGTCTTGCAAATTCTCATTCTGTTTCTGCATCTCTGTCCTCACCAGAGCTGGTGCTGAGTTTTGCATTTTCATTTAAAATTGGCTTTTGGGCAAACAGCAAAGCTGAATATGATTGTTGATCGTCATACATTTTCTGTTTCTCATGTCCAACTTTTGATGGAAAGTCAAACATGGCATTTTAATCTTACTTTTAACTTTACGAATCCTAGATTCAAAGATAAAGTCTGTATATTTAAATTTCTCTGTACTAAAAGTCTAATTCAAAAGTCCCTCAAATCTTTTAAACATAGCTTTCAGAAACATTATTTGAGAGTAGCAAAAGGGTTGGATGCTAATTAGAAATATCTATGTTGGTCAGATAGTAAGACGGTTAAAAATTTTTTTGGATGGGCAAGCTTTTTATTGTTTGATTGCAGTGTAAAGATCTAAAGAAAAAGAATAAAGGTGCTACAGGTCCCTCTGTTTGGAATTAATTAAGAATGGCAAAAAAACAAAGACAACACTGTCCTGTTAAAAGATCGAGGGGAGGGACAGGAAGAAAGACGGGAGATACCTGCTGAGAAAAGAGAAGGAGGGGGTCTTTTGAAATTTGACAGCTGAAAGTTCAAGACTTTTTCTGGTAAAGAATGAACGCATGGTAGATTAGTGTCTGTTGGAATTTGGACCTTGTATATATTTAGGCTTGCAGTAGCTCAGTTATGTCTCATTTCCTTGGAGGAGTTTGATGCTTATAAAGTTTACAACTAGGCTTTAGGGCTTTAGGTGTTGTATTATCTTTCCCTGCCAAGTAAATTAATTTGCTGCTTTTTATTTAATGATTGCTACAATCAAAAGCGACCAGTCCAGAAATGTCAGTGTTGCACAAACACCTGATTTATTGTGGTTGCCATGTAACACAAGTAAAGGCAGATACAAACATGTGTAGCAAAATTTTAATTACTGCGCTGATCTTCAATATAAAGAAACAAAACCAAGAAAAAAAAAGCATAAAGAACAAAACCTTACCCTGACTATGAGCACAATAACCAACTACCAAAAGAAAGTCATGTGACCTCTGACATTGCAGCGGGTTGGCAGAATGTAATCCCTGCCCAAACTTATAGTGCTAAAGCAAACAACCTATTAAATCTTTAGAAATAAAATATTTAATGAAAATGTTTCTTCACATACGTGTGAGAGTGAGAGAGTGCTTAGAAATGTGCAGCACTTCTATTTGAATACATGATTTGACAAGTATATTGTGGAGAACCTCGAGTGGCCTGTGTTGACCTAAACCCCATTTTGAGGGATGAAATGGAAAGCCAACTGTACACCAGGCCTCCTCACCTACATTATCAGTGTCTGACTTCACTAATGCGCTTGTATGTGAATGGGAAATTCCACACAGCCACACTTAAAATATAACATAAAGCTTTCCCAGAGGAAGGTTCTGGAATATGATTTTATATGTTGAAATCCATCAAGGAAAAAATTTTGAGAGTTCTTTCTTCTTTTTGTGTCATTCTGTCATTGTTCCCCCATTAGCACATGGTTAATACCTCTGTGATTAAAGTATGTGTTACTTTGTGTTACAACACATTGAGTGGTCAACTTTTATTAGTAATCATAGTGTGCAGATGCTCAATGGTGGGCTAATGCAAGTTTCAGTTTCCTATAAACCCTTGCTGCAAATACATAAATGTGCTTCATACCAGAAGTGTGTAAACAGGCCTTGACATGTATAACTACAAAATGTAATAGTGTGTTATACTGTATGAATGTATAGTGCTGTGCATCAGCCACCCTTAATGGAACTGTTGATTGATTGGGTTAGCTGTGCACATAACCCCGTATTGTTAAAATGGTCTTTCTTCTGTGGGTTTTATCAGGTGTTTCAGAGTAGTAGCGTAACAAAAATATAATCATTTCATCGGAGAGCAAGCGTAATATTATTCCATTATAATGATTGCAAAGCATCTGAAAGT
Organism: Silurus aristotelis; assembly: GCF_946808225.1. NCBI lineage: Eukaryota > Metazoa > Chordata > Actinopteri > Siluriformes > Siluridae > Silurus > Silurus aristotelis. The sequence goes on along the minus strand of NC_139575.1, from coordinate 19,390,245 downwards.
TGCTGATAGCAAGACAAGCATGTAAAGCTACAGATCCACTCATGGGCATGTTTGCACTAGCTATAAAAACATATCTGATGGGTTCAGAAGTTGTGTGGATAATTTTCAAAAGTTGTTCTTTGATGGAGAAAAAATATTATATGAAAAAGGGAATATAATGAACATGTCCAGTTTAGATTTAAAATGGATTAAACATGGATTCAATTTTAAATAATTTTTACAGTCTAAGTTGTAAGTGGTCTTTGGATTCTTTTTCTTGTATTTTACATAGCGATGCCTGGGATAATCAGGATTACAATTAGAAATCATTATGTGCAATTATTAAGTAGTGTTTTAGTTGATGTTATTTAGCTAGCTAAAGTGTTATAGTAGTTACATTTTATCTACTAAATGTTTTAATTTAGCTGCCTTTTAGTAATACATTTTAGCTGATTTTTTTGTTAAGTAGTAGGGTCTTATTCTCATTATGTGCAAGTATATTTGTGTATTCCTCCATGACAATACGCAAAGGATGCCCTCACTTGTATTCAAATAAAAAAATGCAGAAGTAAACACAAGACCTGAAGAGAGGCAAGATGGCAAGGCAGAAAATGTTAACTGAGAGAGAGAGAGAGAGAGAGAGAGAGAGAGAGAGAGAGAAAGAGAGAGAGAGAGAGAGAAAAAGGTCAGCCAAAGGCTCCTGGAGCCTGCAGAGAACAAAAAAAGACCACCCTGAACTAGATGTGCGAGCCAGAGAAATCAACTGGAAACTGTATTTATTTATGCAAAAAAAAGGTTCACTAGCGAACATTTTATATCGCATCAAACAATATGGTATTTCAAATTACTTTCAGTCATACAGAGGTTTCAGTTGTTATGAAACACTTTGTTGTTTATGCTTATCATTAGATTAAAAGTTGTTGAGTTGAGAATAATAATAATAACTTGCTTCCCTCTCCAGACTTCGACATACCTTTAATATTTAATTATAAGAACATGCTTTTTTATAATAACAAGATTAAAACCATGCTGCTTTATTGAAGTTTTGGTAGAAGAAACCCAGATCTTAATGAAAAGGCAAACAGAAGATCCCATCTCCTAGGCTACAGCTGCAGTATATTACAGTCTTGAACACAGTCGGTGAATTCCACATCATCACAGCTCAATGATTCTTTAGCAGATAAATTCATTATGGGTAGAAACAAGCTTAGGAGAAATTCCCATGCAAGCATTCCTCTGAGGTGAGGGCACAACCTCACATGCACCACTGTCTGTTTTACTGTATGACTAATAGAATACACTGGACACTCATTCCTTTGGCTGAGGATGGAGGCTTTTTTAGAGGACAAACTTCATCATCTCCCTGCTTTCTATTGTAGCAACCCACAAAATGCAAGCTAGAATTATTTCACACTAATGTCTTATATACTACTAATAATTAATTACTAATTACTAATTAATACTGCTCGAATGTTTTAAGCTTTAGGAACATGAAAAATGCTGTTATTTGTACCAGACACATTTTTTTTTTGAACGAAATGCAACTTTCTTTCTTTATAAATACATATAATGCAATACTTAGAAATGTGTTATAACATTGCTTGTGCATTTTTTGTGTTTTAGTGTTTGCTAGTGCAATTTGATGGTGTGTGGTTCAAATATGCCCATGCCAATAAGATGTAAGATGACATCACAGGCCCTGACTCACAAAACATAGCTAATGGACACTGTTATTTCTGGAAAAAAACATTCTTGAAATAGAATATCACTTTGGTTTAAACTAAGACATAATTTAAAAAAAATTCAGTTCTCTAGAGATTTGTAAACACTAGTGTCCTTCTGCTTCCATAGGGAGGCATCATGAAAAAACAATTAATGGAGGTGTTACGTGATGTGGTATTTTTTCTGCTTCTGAGCTGTGCTTTATTTTAAAACCAACTCCGGGGACAAAGTGGGGTACCCCCTTGCTGAAATGACGTAAAGCAGTAAATAAAATTGAGGACCCAAAGCATGACACACATACTGTACTTATTCACACAGATAAACTTACACAAATGTGTAATCATGCAAAATAAATTACATGCATGTGACTCATGAATCATGAGCATGCGTTATCATTACTTTCTCTATTCTAATCTGGTCTGCCTTCGTAGCTGAAAAAAAAGAGTGAAAAAAAACACTATTCAAAATAGACTCCATGCTTGGTTGTATGTATGTCACTTTTAAAAAATAGAATGTTACTTAGTGCTCTTCAGTGCTTTTGTGCAATATTTTTAATTATCTCTCTCCCGAACTCTCAGAATTCCTCCTCTCTGGACTGGTCCATTCAGGGTGCACTGTCATCTCTTTACCCCCCATTTGAGGCCACCGCTCCAACAGTCCTGAGCCAGCTCTTCCGTACCATCGAGGCACGTTACCAGGGAGACGCGCTGCAGTGCTTTTTGGATTACCTCATTCCAGCCAAACACATCCTAGAGAGTGTGCAGCAGGCTGCCTGTGTGAGTACAACACATTAACCAAACAACTAATGAAGTGATTTAAATTACTTGACTTCTACATCCTCATTGGACATTTTCAAATTAAAAGCAAATATTGGAGGGATTATTTAGCACAACACAGGCTTCAAGATTACTGTATTTGTAAGGCAAATGTATACTTTCCGGTTTAATCATTTCAGTAAACATAGGGTTACTGACTGTATTCCTTGTGGAGTTTTCTGGAAAAGATCCAAGAAGTTTCCACTAATTTTGTTTTATTTTTCAAAAGAAGCAAAAGCCCTCTAAGGCAAAAGCTTAGAATTAAGATTTTTTTTATCCTTAAAGTTAATAGAACACTAATATATGTTTTAAATAATTAACTTTTTCTCTTTTCTTTTCTCCCTAGGCTGAGTATTCTGATGTTTTGTTCCAGTGTGAAGGTTGGCCTCTCTGTTTAAGAGACCGTGTGGTGGTTCAACTAGCTCCCATTAACCCCTTATTATTACGTCCTGGAGACTTCTATTTACAAGTGGAACCATTTGGGGAACAGTCAGCTCGTATAGTCCTCAAGAGCCTCCTTGTGCAGGATGATCTTTTGGCACAGGAAGATCTGTTGTTACTAGCAGGTTTTAGGGCACAAGAAGGCCCTGCTGTGGAGGAGACTCCCATCCCAGAGACTTCCTATTCTTGCATTTTCACTGAAGCTTGGTTAAAGGAAATCAATGAGGGTCGTCTTGGTAATCAGCTGCATCAATGTGTGCTTTCTTCTGATCAGGGAATTGTGAAGGTGCCTTGGGCAGAAGTGATCAACCCTGAATTTCTGGACAGGCCAAAAGCTAAAACAACATGCATAAGTGCAGGTTTAATACAGGATAATTCTCAGGAAGAGGCCAACTCACAGTTTCATGTAAACATGTCATTTTACAAAACACCTGTTGAACCAAAAACTATGGCCCTTCCAACTAAGAATGGTGTTGCAGTTTCACATCATTTAGTGAAGCGGGGCAACAAATTTGTTCTAATGGAACAACGGAAACCTGTGAGCAATCCTGTAGGCAAACCTGTTGGCTGGGTTTCCCCAAATACGTGGGACAGCAGGCCCAATAAAGAACTGGAGGGGGAGTATGTCGATCTACTGGATTTTGCCAAAGAAAAGGATCATTTAAACTTTAAAATAACTGTTATACCTTCAGTTCCAATGTCTTTTAGACCTCATTCCCCTATTTCAAAGGAAGACAGCCCCCCATGTGTTCAAACATCAGGGCTGGTTGATAAGCTACATGTTCCAAAAAGTTTAAAAAATAATCAGGTTTCTAAAGATCAACAGAAAGCTACAGAATCCAAGGGTAGGCATCGACAGTCTTACCTAGCAGCTATAAAAAACCCAGTGAGCTTTGAGAAGGCAAACACAACATTACCCCTGGATGAAACATGGCCAGGCTTAGGAGAAACAGAACCAGCATATGAGGCACAAGGTGTCGACCTTGGGATTGATTCTTTAAGCAGTTCACCAATGCAGGGTTCAAACCAAAACCTATTACAATCCTGTCCAGAGTCAGCTGAACATGATCAAAACTTAGTTCAAATTAGTATGAACACAATGCACCTTTCCACAGCACTACCAAGTCTTAACAAAGCTGAACAGCCATTGCACTTGCTTAATAAAAAATATCCAGAGAGTCTTCAGAAAACTTTACTGGAACATACTGGAGCAATTAATGTCAACAGGCAAGAACCGCATCAGATTTGGACCAATTTGCATAAGCATCACAAAACCCAACATTTGCCTAAAATGGGACTAAGGGCTTTGCCAGATCTTAGAAATCAGAGACAAGAGACTGGTGTCTACAAATGTCAAGGTGCAGGCATGGGAAGGAAAATGGATCAGTTTGTGTATGGCCTAGCGCCTCCTCATAAATCACTTCAACAATCTACCGGACAGAAACCTTATATATTTTCTCAACCACAGAACAATCTGAACATGCTTCAAGAAGAAAAATGTCAAATTGAACAAAACAAGCAATGTGGTGAAATTGCTGTGAAGGCAATGAAAGTTTTAGGGAAAAGCAGGCCTAAAGCACGTTCAACTTCCTTAGTATCCGAGTCATCCAGGGAGTGTTCACAGGAGGATAGGCCAGCCAACAGGAGTCGCAGTGATGTCTATCCAGAGATCATTCCAATGGTTCCTGGAGTTCAGGTCCAACGAAGCAAGAAATGCACATCCTTTGGGCTTGTGTCCCCAAACCTAGACAGATGGAAAGCAGCAAAAAATGGTATGAAGCAACAAAAAATTCATTACATACTACAAAGTTACATCTTCACATACTGTTGTTATTGGATCTGATGGGTTTTTTCATCCAATGATGATTATGTTTAGAGAACAATGTGGATTTTATTTGAAACAAATGAGTCATATTATATACAAACCTTTCTCTTTTTTTCAAATGTATATACCTCGCTCACTTATATGTATGTTTTGGGACCTCGAATATACATAAACATATGCATGCGTGATCGATATGAGTGATTGTTAAAGAGAAAACACATCTGCTTTGAAGATTATGCTCTAGCGGTGTATATGTCTGGTCAACATCCTGCAAGAGGGTCAGAATAATGTCATGTTACATGCTTATAACAAAACTGGTCCCTCAGAAGTGCTCTAATCAACAGATGACATTGACTCATTTTCTTCACAAAGAGTGGAATGTGCTGTCCTGACAGTCTGTCCCGACAAAAGGTCATCCAAAAGAGTACATAATGACATGGGGCCAAGTGTCAGAGGTTATAGTTTGTACAGAATTCCAGTATGGAATTTTCCTCGCCTCCATCTCATCCCCCACTCCAGCAGAAAGAGGCCATTTATGTTGGACAAAATTCCTGTATGAAGAGCCAGAAATAACCACTTCCCAACTCTACTCTGCAGGAAGAGTCTGTTTGATGTCTTTTTTTAAATAGAAGACAAAAAGGACTTTGTTGTAGTTAACAGTGTTTGTTAATCAGTGGGGAAGAAAGAGATCAAGAGACAGAGAGGTTGAGCGTCAGAGAAAAAGAGTGAGAGACAGCCCAACTGCACCACATAGTGTAGGTGAATGGTCATAACAGCATTGTTCAAATTAATCATTAAAGTTCTGTCTGTTAAATCCAATGATTTTGGAAGACATTTTTAATATTTATAATTGGTTTATGCAGCATAAACAGTCTCTCTGTGAAGATTATCTTCTTCATGTGCATAGATTTTGGAGTATGATTGTGGAGATTTGTGCTTATTGTGCTCAGTCACAAGGGCATTAGTAAAGTCAGATACTGATGTAAATTGAGAAGGCCTGAGGCAGTCAGGTTAGCATTCCAATTCAGCCCAAGGGTGTTCAATAGCTTTGAAATCAGAGCTTAATATGAGGCCACTCAAGCCCTTTCACTTCAATCCATGTAAACCATAGCCTGCTTTGTGCACAGGGTCACTGTCATACTGAAACAAGTATAAGTCTTCTAGTTGAGGTTAAGGGAAGATTTAATGCTACCGCATCCAAAGACGTCCTATACAATTGTGTGCATCCAACTTTGTAGTAACAGTTTGATGAAGAACCATGTATGGCTGGAAAGGTCAGTTGTCCCAATCCTTTTTTTACTATACAGTATAAATTCAAACTTCAAAAAATGTTTTTTGTTTATCAAAATTTCACCTTTAATGTGAGAGAGCAAGCAAATGTGCACATTTTATTTATAATGGGGCCTGTGATAGTGTTCAGAATTAACATTCAAACGAATGTTTAAATTTGATTATCATACACCTATTAATCAATGATTCTGATTATCTCAAAATAAAGATAAGGATTTTCTATAAAGAACACAGGATGTTTACGAGTGTGTTATAGGGTTAGGACAATACACAAAGAAATCAATCCCTTATTTATGTAATAAAGCATACATTTGATTATAGGCTGAACTCATGCTTTCAAAATGATAATTTTAATGCTAATTTCCTGTTGCACTTTTAGGCATGTCTGCTACTGGGTCAGCTGAACAGATTACCACAGTCCAAAATGGGGCAGTGCTCCAGAACTCCTCAGACCAGTTACAAAGCCTCTCTCCTGAACATGGAAGCCAGCTTACTGCCCTTTCACATGACCCCAGCATCAAGAATGTTCTCCAACTGGGCATCATCTGTCTGCCAGGTGCAATATGTTTATTTACAATACTTATAAATATTTAGTTAGATGCAGTGGTGGACAAAGTACACAAATCATGTACTTAAGTAAAAGTAAAGATAGGTAGGTAAAATATTGATCTAGTAAAAGTGCTCTGTTTAAACGTTACCTTTTTTTGTTAAGAATTTGCCTTCAAATGTACTTAAGTATCCAAGTACTATGATTTACTCATTTAATGCAAAAAGACTCTAATGTTCACCCCACCTCTCTTTTCTGAGTGTATGAGTGAGGGAATTTCTCCAGGCTGTGGGTGCGTCCCAACCAGTTTTATTAACCATGACATGATATAATAATTGACGCGACTGTGCAAATGAGCGGAAAATCAGTGAAACAAAATAGTGTTTGTGGCAAATATTGTCTTTCTTCTGTCCCCATAGGCAGTCGTGACAGAGCTGGAAGAGCTGTGCTTGAAATCCATGGAGGAAAGAAAGGCTGGGCATCCCCTCTGCTCTCTCCTTTGGTACTTAGCAAAGCGATCCTTTTCCTTCACTCCATTCCAAGGTACCACAATTGCACAAAAAAGTACACTGCTACAATCATAGACCTGCTGGGTTTTAGCAGTAAATATACACACACGTCTGTTTTATTTATTATTATAAAAATTTAAATTAAATAATAACCTGTATTTTACAAGAAAAGACATGAAAACATATGAGTATAGGCGTTAGGATGGTTGATTATTTTAGTTGTTTGAATGCAGAGACTTATTGTATATGGAATAGATTTTATGCTAAACATACATTTTGCATGCATGTGTAACATCATATCTTGACCACTGGATGGCAGAATGAGACAGGTCATTAAGGCAAGATCCACCAAGAAGTTTTTTTATGGGCATTTAACATGTCTGATCTGTTCTGGCTTATTTTTTTTAGATTGAAGACAGATGTTAAGCTATGTTGGACCATGTCCAGTTTAAATGCCTTGACTTGACTTGTATGTGTGTATGAAAATACTCATGCAGAATGAAAAAGTTGTCAGCATTAGAAATGTGTTTAATTCATCAAATGCTTTATTTAATTGCTTCTAAATTAGAATAATGTAAATGTAAAATAAAGTAAAATGCAATGGCTGTATTTTTCCTACATAAAATAAAGTCACTGAAAGCAGTATCTTTTTACTTGTTTCACTCAGTATGTGTTTTTTCAACTAATATATCTTAAGAATTTTAGATTTTTGTAAACGAACACCTTAACATGTCATTTTTCATTTGGTGTCCTTGAAGTTTGCACACTTTTTGTTATTATTTGTGTCATGTGTCAAGAAATGCATTCAGGAGCGTTCACGCTCATTTTTGGTTCACAATTGTAGATTCATATAGGAGTAGGACCAATTTTAACACTTATTACATTTAACCAAACTTCTGTTTAACCTATTGTAGGAAACAAGTGAGAGATCTGGGATTGACAGTCATAATCAACAGCCAGATTGTTCAAATTCCCTCAGTGCTCTATAAGGCATTGCTAATGGTACAGGTAAGTTTTGCAGTTGCATACTACTCATATTGATCAAGTTAATGATAGAAAAATAAATTAGACAGATCTATTACAGTGTTAACCGTGGGCTTGTGCCAGTTTTCACATTGATTGATAAACACTTTGAATAAATTAACACAAGAAAAAATTACAATTGGTTTTTCATATGAAATGTATATCTTACAGGCTTCCAGTTGCATTCTATCAAGCAGCGTCATAATACTTTTTTTTCAGGACTAGACATTACACACAAACTTCTTAAATCTATTAAAAAACAGCTTACAAAAATAAACCAAACACTGTATGCAACACTCCCTGGCCAGTATAACTTGTGTTATATGACTATACATAATGTTTACTTGACAAAAGTAAAATTATATTAAATACTAGGGCTGAAATTGCTCTGGCAATACCCTGCTTGGCAGTCTTCACCATAACCTTGCAAATTTTTTTCTTTAGATAAAGGTATAGGTTCTGTTAATAACCCCACTGGCCACTTGCTGCACTTCGATTCCCCATCTTCCAGCTGAAAAATGCAGGTGTCCTAACTCAAAGTTTCCTGCATCTGTTGAAATTGGAGCTATGGGTCGGGAACTTGTAATGGCCATGACTTTAGCCATTAACGTTACTCAGACAACTGCCAGCAAAGAACTAGTGCCTTCGACATGTATGGTCAATCTGTAATCAATCAGTTTTATCATCCTCAGGGGTTCTGAGTATTACGATCTAAGGGAAGAGCACTAAAAATGGGTAAGAGGGTAAGAGCACTAAAAATGCCAAGGAAGAGCACTACAGATGCAATACTTGCTTTGAGAATGTTGATGAAGAAGTATAGTGAAGGTCAGAAGGAGTTGCATTGTGTGTTTGTGGGTTTAGAGAAAGTTTGTGACAGGGTGCTGAGAGAGGATTTGTGGTATTGTATAAGGAAGTCAGGTGTGTCAGAGAAGTATGTGAAGGTGCTGCAGGACATGTATGAGGACAGTGTGACAGCAGTGAAGTGTGCAGTAGGAACGACAGACTGGTTCAAGGTGAAGGTTGAATTTCATCAAGGATCGGCTCTAAACCCTTACCTGTTTGCAGGTTCGTGAAAAGGTTGACAGACAAGGTCAGACAGGAGTCTCCATGGTCTATGATGTTTGCAGATAAAGTATGATTTGTGGTGAGAGTAGGAAGCAGGTTGAGAAAAGCTGTCCGTAACCCTAGTTCCCGGAGGGAACGAGACGTTGGGAACTTTGGGAACGCCCCTGCGTGACCGTGCTCTGAACCACATGTGAAATCTGACCAATAGGCATTTAGACGTGACGTCATAGGTGTGCGACATCGCGTAAACCAGGAAGCTATAAATGGCTGCGAGATGGAAAGGACGCTAACTTCTGCATGAGAGAAGGTAAGCGTGGCACAGAGACGCAGCATCTCGTTCCCTTGGGGAACTAGGATTACAGTCATAACCTAGAGACGTTCCCCTTCGGGAACTTGAGCTGTGTCGAAACGCTTTGGGAACGAGTTTCCAATCACGCCACACTAACCAGACCCTGCCTAGAGAGTGATGGCCTCGGCACCTGCACGTAGGACAGAGGAGCCAAGGGTGGCTCTGAGGTTAAGGTCATAAAACATGACAACCGAGAAGGGCATAATGCCTGCAACACGACAGGTCGTGTGGGAGCCGAAGGCACCTTAGGTAAATACCCAGGATTCAGATAGAGAAACACTCTGGCCATGCCAGGGGTAAACTCCAGGCGAGACGGGGCCACGGACAGAGCCTGCAGATCCCGATCCTCTTCAGGGAGGAAATCACCAAGAGGAAGGCGGTCTTAATAGACAGAAGGGAGAAGGGTCTCTACTACCTCGGTAGAGAGACCAGCCGCTATGAACTGTGCCCCCTCAGGGGCCACAGCCACAACATCCACAACTCCGGGTGGAAGTGAACTAGGGTTCCGCCCGCCTGCGAGAGGAGATCCCTCCTGGGAGGAATCTCCCATGGAGGGCCCTCGAGTAGGGACAAGAGAGCCGCAAACCATGATTTGCCCGGCCACCGAGGTGCCACCAGGAGGAGACGGACTCCATCCTGGCGAACTCTCTCCAGAACTCCAGGGAGCAGCACGATCGGGCACGACTGTACCATGGCATCCAGGCCTAATGGGGCTGCGTGAGAGAGAGAGAACCAGAGGTGACAGTGCAAAGTCTCCCGGGTCACAAAAAGATCCACCTGGGCTCTGTAGAATCTCCACCATATAAGCTCCATTCCCCAGGCCTCGGCCCCTGTCTCGACAGGGTGTCTGCTCTGACATTCAACTGCCCCGGGATGTAAACGGCTCTTCTCGGGGCAGGGGCTGCCGCCCAGCAGCCCCATGAGATCGGCGAGGGAGGTACTGCTGAAACAATTTATTATGTATGGTGCAAACTTTGTGGGTTTTGGGTGTATGTGCTTGTCTGAAATTCAGTTTTAGTTTGGTCATGCAGCTACTACTTCAGATTTCTCAACAAAGACAGAAGTTCTGTTGTTTGACCTCACAGCTTCTTCGAGTTTTGTTGAATGAACTGTCAGTTGAAATTCCTGCTTGTGTACAAACACATTCCACAAAGAATCTAAATGGATAGAAGTATACCATATGGTTTTTCTTTATACCTGAAACCTTGAATTTGTTCTGGAGACTGAACGGTAGTTTTTCTACAACAGGGTCACTCCCCTCACTGTGTCAAGGTAAATGAATCCAGGTAACAGGCCACTCTCTTTTGCAGACTGCAGTTCAAGCAACAAGTCTCAAACCAGGTATCTTTGTTTGTGATACAAGGAAAACCTTCCATTTCCTGTGCAAAGATTTCTGGACTTCCATAGAACTCTTCAAGATGACACCATATTTTTTTGTAAACCTAATGCAACATCATCCACGACATGACTGTTTAAACACTTAGTGTTGCATAAAATCAGGGGCAAGCCATAAAACTAGAAGGTTGATTTCCTCTCTACCGTTTAGACTAAGTTCTCCCGTTAGAGTTAGAAAAGATGATTTCTATGCCCAGTAATTTTCTGGACGGGAGTCAAAAAGGAACTGTCTTGTGTGTTTGACTCCTTGCTAACTGTTGGAGGGAGGGAGCCTACAGCATTGCTCCACGTCACATAACTTAGATTCCTTCTTGCTTGTTTTGATTTGAAAGTCTGCTCTAGGGCGCTGTATAGCTGTGCATGTTTCTGCACATACTCAGTTCGACTCTGCTTGAGCTGCATGATTCCTTTTTAAGCCTGACACTTAATTCATATTCTTTAAAAACTACGGCTTCAATAGTGGCTTCTTTCTGCAATAGAAAAAATATATAACATAAAAATCAGCCTCAACGTGCTGCTTTTGATTGTGCTGTTTCATCCAGCATTTCTGTTGCTGTTTCCTAACTTCTGCTTTTCCTTGTATTGTTTCAGCTAGCATTTTTTTTTGCTGCTGTTCCTCAATTCGACCTTTCTCTCTCGTCATGATTGCTTCCTTCTCCACATCACTTGAGCAATATGATCTGCTTCACCATAATTTCGTTTTTAGCAATTGTCCATATTCTTTGCAATGCTGACTCATCCATCTTGAGGATGTAGTTATAACTGTCTGTTGGATGATGTTAAATTGTCACACAGTCGACCTTTTCCTGTTTATGTTCTGAATAAAGCACTGACAGATAGCTAACAGAAATAAAGCTCCATCAAACTTTCTTATATAACTTGCTTGTATTAATGTGATGAACACTTTACATGACTCAATTTGTAAAACATACAAATTAAAAAAAAATACACAGAAAAGATTGCACAAAGTGATTTATGCTACTATTACTGCCACTTTAATAGTAAAGACTGTGATGGTCATACTGAACATACTTTTAAGATTAATCCCAGTGACAGATGCCACCCAAAAAAGGAAAGGCTCTGTCAATGGTTTCTTTCCTGATTTCTTTATGTGACCTCAGTGAGAATTTCATTGTCACTGTATTCTCAAAGTTGAATGAATTGCAAAGTTCTCTGTAAAGCTGCTTTGTGTCAATATATTTTGCTAAAAGTGCTATAAAAAAATATGGAATTGAAATAGAATATGGAAACACACACATAAAATGGCCTGTTGACTTTTTAGGAGCAGGTCCTCCGTGCTGTGCACAGTGTTTTGTTGTTAGTGGAAAAAGACCAAAGTCCTCGTGCAGACAGACCACCAGGATTACAGGTACCAGTTGTTGTAGAGTGGTACACTTTTTTATGTATATCAGCATAAACAAGTTTGCAGAATTGTCTTAACTCATGATTTATTTTAAACAAACCTTTGTCTCTTTCAAATTCAGATGGAAATTATTACCTCACTAAAAGCTCTTCTTAAGAGTGTTGATGGACAGCAGCTGACAAGTGAACTTGGAGGATCTTTCCCTTACATTCACACTGAATGGATTCAGTTTTACGAAGTAAGAAAATACATGGTTATTTTAAACAGCTGACTAAAATCCTTAGGGTTTTAATCCAGGGAAAAGCAGCGGAATTATTTTACATTTCTGTGTGAGCTGAATAATCAAGTTTTTGTCTTTTTTGCTTTTCCACAGGTTACAACATATTACTGTATATATGCATTATATTTCCAGTAATAGTGCATGTACTACGTATTTTAGATCCCATTTATTCCACAGAATAGTGTTGAGATGTTGTAAATGTAAACTAAACTAGATGACTTAGATTCAGGGGTAGCTCAGTGGTTGAGCTCTTGGAATTTCTTACCACATTATCATGAGTTCAAATATTAGCTCTTCCAAGCTGCCACTGTTGAGCCCTTGAATAAGTCCCCTAACACTCAATAGCTCAGTTGTAGAAATTAAAAAGTTTGAAGTTGTCCTAGACAACTTACCATGCTGTGCCAAACACCATAAATGTAAAATGCACTGAAAGGACTTTACACATTGTTGCACTGACTGTGCTTAATGCGTGTGGGTTTTTTTTCTGCTTCAAATTGGCCTTAATGCTTCCTCATAAACAGCTCTCAGGGCTATCCTTTTCAACAACTAATGCACAAACCAAGCCTACAGCTACGAATCTATTAATTAACAGTCATACCAACAGAAACACCTCCTGTCAGTCACATTCACATATATTGATTTTAAAAAGATTCTTTAATTGCATAGACAAAAGAACAAACTGCCCCATTTCAAATACTATTATCTTTTATTCGTCTTTCTTTTTTAAAGGCTGGAGCAAAACCAATGAATATTTGAAATGCTTGATGATTGAACAGCTGCAGAGCTTAAAATAGAGCGTAAAATAATGCACGGTCGAAGTGTTTTGCCACTGGAGCGGAGAAATCTTTCATTCAAATGGCATTAAGGTGCTTAGCAAAACAATCCACAAACCACAAGTATTCCTGTGGTTTCTCCAATGTATATTGTATTACATCTCTTAAAGTAATAGCAATTTCTGCAGTGAAACACAAGGTGTGATAGTAGTAAAATTATCTTTTAGGTCGGATTATAGTGGCTACAGTATAAAGTTAATAAATTTGCTTACAAGAGTGGCACAAATTCAATTAGCCAGATTATTTAATTAATTTCTTTATTGTCATTAAGTCTCATTAGCTGTGATTAAGGAATGGAATATTTTGCAGTCCTTTGAAAGTAAGTATGCCAAAGAATGAAAGTTGGTCAGCTTGAAATTAGAGGTTTTTAAAGTGAATATATTGACTTTAATGTCTATAAACAGTATGCTCAACTCAGAGAGCGCAGTACTCCATGTATATTCCAGAAGAAAATAGAATGCTGGAAATTCTCATTTGTGCAGCTTGTACAACAAATTGATCTTTAAATTACTTAAGCGATAGTGTGGATAAATGCCCTGAATATCATTTAAAGTTCTTTTGAGGGTAGCATAGGAGGATCCCATTTTAGTGCCAATAATGAACATCTCTTACTTGGAAATGATAACTTGAAGCTGACACAGATAAAGTATTAAGACAAGTTCTGATAATCTGAAAAGTATTTCAGTGGGTGGGTCTTTTATCAGTCACACATTCAACTGTAAAATGTTTTAGGGCTCTTAATCCATCTCCATTGGGAAATATGATAGATAATTTGCTTATCCCTCTCTTTTTCTTTCTTTCTTTATTTTTATTGAATTTGTCCAAGAATTATATGTTATACTTCTTCAGCCTGATTTCTCTATTCTTCCTTTTTTATTTTGACTTAGAGGCTTAGAGGTCTAGAAAAACTCAAAGACAGTTCTACCATCGTCATAGGCATGAACTGCACACACATTTCAGTAATGAGACATCCAGAAAGCACAATTATAGCACATGTGTAATGCAAATAATAGAATTGTCCCTGCATAATTATTCTTAATAATTATAAATCTTGAGCTTTTAATTTTTGAACAATTCTGTTTTTTACTTCACAACTGTGTCCTAACCAGGACATTAACTTGAATGGGAAAGTATGACAGGCATGCACTTAGTAGTAGACTTTTGACATCCAAATACTGCATTCTTATTCTTTGTCTTGGGGTACTAGGATCAGATCAGATGTCATTTTGTGTGTGTGTGTGTGTGTGTGTGTGTGTGTGTGTGTGTGTGCCACAGAAACTCTTCATCTTTGAGAGGGACCTTCATGGAGCAGCCCTGTTGTTACAGAATGCTATACAAAAATTGGACATTAACAAGAAGACTGACACTGCAGAGGTACCAATGGAATCTTAAGATATATAGCATATATCCTAGGCTAGGAAAAAAAAGTCTACAATAAGATTTATTTAAATATTAATATAACACAGGATGTGAGGAGATGTAGCCAAGAACAGAAGAGTGCCATGAAGCAGGTACTTGAGGATACACACATGGTCACTCTTCAAAGGGATGGTGGTGCTATACTAGCCAGAATGAGGAAAGAAGAATGTCGATTTTCTCAGTCTGAAGACTACAGGTAATTGTTTGTCATGTAGTTATAGCAGTGTTGTTGTTGTTGTTGTTGTTGTTGTTGTTGTTGTTGTTGTTGTTTTCAAAAGATGGCTTCCACATATATTTTACAAAAATTAAATACAAATGTTTTAATTTGTAATGCATTTGTTCTTACATTTTACAGTGACTCAATGGAGGCTGTGATGTGTTTATATAATCAGGTGGAAGAAGGAGTTCACACATTAGTTATGAGGTCCAATCAATCACTGCAGCATCTAGATCATGTGCTGCTGCTGAGGGAAACAGAGGAACAACTTAACACAGTGAGACAACAACACTGTAGAGCTAATTTATAATTATTTTGCAGATGATATAGTCTGTGTTTGTTTTTGAGCATGAAAATGATTTAGCACCTACATAATGTGGACAAAAGAAAAATATATTTTCAAGTCTAGAATTAATATAATTCACAGACCAGAGAGTGGTGTAAAGAGGAGGCTAGGAAATGGCAGAGGGACCTTGACCCAGCAGAAGAACCAAGGGAGATACTGGAGCAAAGACTTGCAGATGTTATTGATGTCCTTACTCAGGCAAAGGTAGCATAAATGTATTTAAATAGTTCTTTATACATGAATACAAACATAAACACTGAATGTAAAATTCACCATGTAGTGGCTTGTCATATAGTGGATTATCAATTTGTATTATGAATTAGCGCTCTAGATCAGGGTGTCCAATCTTTTCCACAAAGAGCCAGTGGGGGTGCAGTTTTCATTCAAATCAAGTAAATCTACACCTCTTCTACCTATTTAATTCAAATGATTTTTATCTTTCAATAACTATCAGGTGTGGCCCTTGGTTGTTTGGAATGAAAACCTGCACACACACACCGGCCCTTTGTGGAAACAATTGGACACACATGCTCTAGAGGAAAAATAGTCTGTCTCTAGTGGTGGGCCATGCATTTGGTACCTGGGCCTTCAGTGAGGACTTACCCACCTTAATCCACCTCTTAATACCACCATTATCACGTCGCGATTATAAAAACCATCAATACTATACAAAAACACAATATACACATTACGCATTACAGATGCCACGCATTGTATTTCACATATGCAGAGTAAATACCATTTTACTAAATAGAAAGAAACCCAGTTTCCAACTCCAAACCTCTACACTACCATCGCAACTGTGCACCTACATCATCTGGAGCAGTTCAGAATCAATATTTGTATGATAAAATCCAACCTACTCACCAGAGATGCATCCTCATAATTTGCACCGCTCCTCAGAGGCTGTAATCCAGTGGTACCGCTCGTATTCACTGGTCTGGAAGTGGAAGTGAAACCCTTTTTCTGGGCTGAGACAAGCTAGCTAGCTTCGGGATTAGCCGACCTCCTCACGATGTTTAGCTTTTCTTTAAAATGAGACCATATCAATTTCTTTTCCACCACAGGCATAAAAAAGTCTAACTCAAATGCATTCATGTGTGCAACATGCTACACAGGTGTTTTGCCAGTTGAATTTGGCTGTAACAGTTTCTCTCTGACCAACCAATCAGAGGAGGGCAAAATGCTGAAGCTATTCTGGGCCAGCTAGCAAAGCGAATTTGAAATCTGATTGGTTAAAGAAACAGACCCATTCATAATATTCTCTATGGTAAAAGAGCCAGCAGTACAGACTTTGCAGGCCCTGGGCAGATTAGATTGACATGGCAGCACATAAAGATAAAAAATCGAACAACATACATGTACTGGAAGCAGTGCAGGCAAGAGAAACGCTATATAAATTAATACAATTTCATGGAACAAATATTAGAATTTAGGTTGTAAATGTATGTCAGTGCTTCTGATAGTGTTTAGGCCAGCAGAGAAGGCCTTGCTGGCCCTGATCGCCTGCCACTGTCTGTCTCAAATAGTAAAATATGTCTTTAGATTATGTGGAATTTTTTGTTTAATTTGACTTTAACCCTTTTCTAATGGAAAGTGTTTTGCTTTTTTCTCTTTAAAGGATAGCAAAAACAAAGCAATTGCATTGATGAACGATGTGGAGAGAAAAATCCAGGGAACATGTTATCCTGAGACTAACATTTTCCATATTCACATGACAAAGTTCAAATCCGACTTGGCAGCTTTCATGGTGCAAGCTGAGCAGCGTAAATTTAACCTGGAGGCATTCATTCGTCTGCTTCACTTCTGTGAACAGGTTAGCACAACCCAATTAAGCTGTAATTGCTTAATGCTCTAAAATAGGAGACATTCTCTGAGATAGATAATTACTTTATGTTGAATTTTATGCCAAGCAGAAAGTCAGATTAATCAAATTAATTCAATTCGTCTTTTTTTTATCAGGCTTTCGCTCTTACTAAAGAATGCAGTCATTTCCTGGAACACATGGAGATGGGCTGCTACACAGAAACTTCCAACATCAGCAAGCTGAAATCTTTTCAGGAGAGATTTAAAGCCTTTTTGCCTGAGCACTTTGAGGAGGAGAAAAGTAACGCCATGACCGAGAAGCATCATGGAGTGGTTCGTGTGTGGAGTGAAGCTTGTTCAGTGTGCCAAGAGGTTAGGCAGATACTGGACGAGAAGCTGCTAGAGTTGGATAGAAAGCTAAAGCTTAAAAGTTTTTCACAGAGGGATGAAACCATGGTGAAGAATGATGAAGCCTCTCCGCACACTCCTACTTCCCGCAAAAAAAGTTACTCCCTGGCTCATGTTGAGGTCCAATCTCAGCAGTGTGAAGTTAATAGACAGATTCAGAATGCTCAGTGTGAATCTGTACATATACACAAACAATCAACATTGAAAAACACCCTAACGGATAAATTAGTAAAGTTTCCTCGTGAGCATTATAGTGAGGCTGATCTCAGAAATGATGACTTTGTCGGTAGGAGTGAAAGAAATCTAGCATTAGGCAGATCCCATAGCGAGGGCTCTTGTGTAAGAAGCTTTAGTCCTATGTTAACTGGGTCTCCATTGTCTGTGCACCAGAAAACATCTATGAGCAAACCCAGTATATTTCTACCTGACCGAGAATGTGTTGCAAATCATAAAGACAGCTTCTGCTCAGACTTTTCTGATATGAAACTAGAATGGATCCAAAAGGATAGCAGAGGTAAACCCAGTGTCACTGTGGATGACCAAGATTCTCAAATATCTCGGCAAGAGAGCTTTTGCTCTAGTGTTTCCAGCCCGGGATTATGCTGGATGAAAAAGGAGAACTGCAGCAGGGTCTACCTGCATGATAGAAATTCAGGCTACCCCTCTAGAGACTCTATAACAGCAGACAGGCTAGAGGATACCTCAGACTGCAACTCCACCATAGAAATGGAGAACAGCAATAATTTACTGTGAGTTAACAAGAGAAGAAATTCTGCACAAGTTACAAGAGCAACATCTGCACACACTTGAAGCAAGCTCCCATTTGTTTTCAATATGTGATCGGTGACTGTGCTCTGTTCTCATTTATTTTAAGTATGATGTCAAGTACCGGTATGCATCTTTATGTTGTTTATTATCAAACATATGCTGGTGATTAAATGTGGAGCATGTTTAAAATGCAGGCATTATAAAAATAGGAGCTTGTTTTTTGTTATACTGCTATATTGTACTATTCACTTAGGAATCAGTTTTTTTTTTTTTTAATAACTGTTACCCCAAAAAGATTATGCAGTGAATAATGCAAATGAATCTTTTGAAAGTCTGAATGTCTTGACTCTTCATGTCACTGTGTTGTCTGGGCAGTAAACTGCAGCACATCATGGAAGAGTTGTTGCAGACAGAAAAGGAATATGTAAAAGCACTGGGATATGTTATGGAGCACTACTTCCCAGAACTCGAGCGACAAGATGTGCCACAAGATCTGAGAGGACAAAGAGGAAGCATCTTTGGAAACCTGGAAAAACTCAGAGAGTTCCATCAACATCATTTCCTGAATGAGCTAGAACTTTGCCTAAGACACCCTTTCCGTGTAGGACGATGTTTTCTACGACATGTAAGTACGTTTTTAGGATATGATCTGCTTTAGACACAGAGTCCTAAGAATTGCTTTACAGTTCACATTCATTTTAAGCCACCATTATACTGTATTAATGTCTATCTCTGCACTTTGAGACTAACCCACATCTTTCCCAAATCCAGAAAGAGAGTTTTGGTCTCTATGCTCTCTATAGCAAAAATAAACCACGCTCAGACCACCTGCTGATCAATCATGGAAAAGAGTTCTTTAAGGTAAAAGGGAAAAACTATGTTCTAACAAGGTAATGATACAATACAGATGAATGACACAAAGGAACAAATTAGATAGCAGTGGTTTGATCCAGAACTATAATACTGAATCCATGTGATACAATGAGGCAATTAAAGGTTTAAAGAATATTAAACAAAGAATAAATAATTTTATGGCCATTTTTATCACCAGATCTCAACTCAAGCAAACATTTATGGTATTTGGCAGATGTCCTTATCCAGAGCTACATTAGATTTACAGCATTTATACAGCTGAGCAGTTGTGGAGTTAAGGGCCCTGTTAAGGTGCCTATGGGTGGCAGCTTGGTATGACCGGGGTTTGAACTCATGACCTGTGGAGCCAAAGTACAAAGCCTTAACCGCTATGCTATCACCTGCCCCAAACAAATTGGAAAATATTTGTGGGACGTCTTTCCCCCAACTTCATGAACATTCCATGTGGGAGACATGTCTTTTGTAAGAATGGTGTTCATTCCTTTAGTACACTTCCAAACAAATCAAACATGTTCTGGAAACGTATTACAGTCTCATAAATTAATAAAGAATATTATTTTTCTTTTGTTGTCATCTGGTTTTAAAGAAAAGTCCTTGCTAAACTTGAAATTGCATAAAACGTAACCTTCTTTGCGTGATAAGTTATTTCTAAGTAGAAGGAAAGCCTTAATTTGTTGCTTTCCCTAACTAATCATTAGTAAATCCACACACATTTTTTTCTTCTGCAGCAAAAACAGCAGCTGCTGGGAGACAAAATGGACCTGTCATCATACCTGCTGAAGCCAGTGCAGCGCATCAGTAAATATGGTCTGCTTCTGCAGGACATGCTACAGGAGTGTGACGCAACGTCACACAAAGCTCCTGAGCGAGCAGAGTTACAGGCTGCATTAGAGGTCATCCAGTTCCAGCTTCGTCATGGCAACAACCTCCTTGCTATGGATGACATTCAGGAATGCGATGTAAGTGGGGTGGAGGGAAACGAATAGTGTGTTCAGTGTTAAACAATATCATTATTACTACAAAAAACAGGTGAAAAAGATCTTTACTACCCTGAATATTTTTGGACTCGTGCAGGTCAATTTGAAGGAACAAGGACAACTGATTCGCCAAGATGAGTTCCTGATGACCTTTAGGAAAAAGAAGTATTACAGGCACATTTTTCTTTTCCAAGAACTTATACTTTTTAGCAAGACCAAGAAAACAGAGGTTGGGAATGACATATATATCTACAAACAGTCATTCAAGGTAACCACCCAGTACATTCATATACAAATATTTCCTATATTGGAACAAAATACAAAACTCTGTCCAAATTTAAATATTTTATTTTCTTTATTAATTTCTTTTTCCTGTATCTACAGACCTCTGACATTGGGATGACACATAACTGTGGTGATAGTGGACTGTGCTTTGAAATCTGGTTTCGGAGGAGGAAGTCACAGGACACATACACACTACAGGCATGTAGTTATGAAGTGAAGAAAGACTGGACCAAAGACCTGGAGAGGATTTTGTGGGAGCAGGCTATACACAACAGGGGTCAGCAGACATGCCTTATTTAATGTGTCTCATTAATTACATAGTGCATTAGCATAGAGTAGCATTTTGTTTCCATGATGACATTCCCAGTTCAAGCCATTGTATAAATGTGTAAATATGTTGTTATTTTAAATGAAAATGGGCACAGCAGGTGGCATTGCCACTTCACAGCTTAAGGGTCCCTGGTTTTTCTTCTGGAGCTCTGTTCTCTTTACTGCCTGTGTGGGGTTTCTCATAACTTCCCTGTGTCCAAATGGGTATCCTCTGGAGTTTCTGGTTTCTTCCAATTTCCTAAAAACATGTCAGTAGGTGAATTGGGTACTCAAATATTATATTAGGTTTAGATGAGTGTGTGAATGTGTGTGATCATTCTTCCCTGCAGAGGACTGGTGTCCCATTAAATGTATTTTTACACCTTCACACAGAGATTCGTATGCAAGAGAGAGTCTTCATGGGAATTGGATGCAAGCCTTTTATGGACATTAAGCCCAGTGAAGCTGCCATTTGCGACCGTGCCATTAAGTGTGCTCTAACAGGACGAGGTGAAGAGCTGCATATGCCTTATGTATTAACAATAATAATGGATGATAAATTGGAGGATATTTACAGTACAGTAATACATCCAAATAAACAATGTGGTGGAATAAATAATATGGTGTAATTATGGATATATTATAATTTTTTCTCAGACTGTAAGGCACCTGTTTTTTCTGGGCTGTCTGATATCAAACAAGGGTATCCTGCCCAGAGGCCAAATTCTACTGGTTCGGCCAGCTATGTGTCAACTTGCAGCCACTCATCCTCCTCCTCGTCCTCAGGGAGAGGATCTGTCTCACCTGTCGGTTACCACATTGACCTTAGTAGAAGAGTTGTTTCTGTGTCTGACCCTGGAGGTTTCTCTAATCTTGGAGAACATGACTTAGACCAGGAAAACATCAGGCAAAATCAGCTTGGTGAGATATAACAGAACATGCTCTTTGACTGCATTCTGTCATGAGTTATGCTACAATACATTTTACACTTTTGTCAGAATATCTGTACACTGGATAATTGTAGGATTTTGGTTCAGTGCCTTTTTATTGATCTTATTTCAGCAGACAGTTCTGTATCTTCAGGTGAAAGTGTCAGTGGCTTTAGCGGTTCTGGCTACAGTTTGCAGTCAGTGATTGGTGGAGAACATGAGGTATCTGAGGTGTCTGACATTGGTCTAGGGAAACCATTCCCCCACAAAATTGATGACCAAAAGCAACACAAAGACAAACCATCTAAACTACAAAACCAAAAGAAAGACAAACCGCTTAAGGTGGGGTTTTTTCAATGCATACAGAATAAACATTTATTGTATGTGGAAATTATTTATTTATTTATTTATTTTTTACAATGCAGGTTCAAGGTAATAATCAAATTGGAAAATCCACTGAAGTTTGAAGATATTTAACCATAGATTTTAACCATGGAGAATTTGCAACTCTTGGATCAACTTGTAAACTTTGTAAAATGCATGCTGGTCCTCTTAATATGACCAGAGGAAGCTCTCCTTCACCAGGATAGTCATATCCTGTGAAGAAGAGTGAGAGTATACAACATACTATTTATTATTGTTTTTTTTAGAATCTGCTTAATCATTAGCAATACATCATTTTTTTTACTCTGTTTGATATCCAAAATGTTTATTATCCAAAGTTACAGTTGCTTGTGGTTTTTTTATGCATTTTGTCTTTCCTTTTCTGTATGAGCTGATTGGTTATTTTCTTATAAATATGTATATGCAGTATTGCATAAAAGAGTGAAAAATACTGATTTTCTGCATATTTGCACCAGTATATGTCTGACCACAAACCAAAATTTTAAATCTCTTTCTACCTGCCTAAAAATTGGTAAGTGCAATAAACAAAGGGACACTAAAGCTAAAATGTAGGAAAGACTGGAAGAAAGGGAGACTTGGACTAGATTCTTTTTGCAGATAAGATCAGTCATCCTTGTCTCAGACATTCAGAATATGGTACTATCACATTGGGTTTTTATATACATTTGTATTTAATTCTTTTAATAAAACTTCTGCACTTTTGTATATGGACAGTTTCAGTGATTATCATAAGACAATATTAAACAGTGTAAGATTAGCATTGGGGTCTCATTTATTAATGATGCATTGTTTTGTTCCTAAACATTTTTTATGCATAGAATGGGATTTATCTCATTGTTCTACTGTGTGAGTATTTTTTTACACATACTCCTGGTTTGTTAATAATATCAGCAAAAGTGTCTTTGAAGTGAAAAATGACTGAAAGAGTAATTATCCTGTTTTTTTTGTGGTATTACAATGATGCAGACAAGTTAAATACTGTATGAAACATAAAGTAAACCTGAATAATAATGTCACATACAAACAGGGATAATGTCTTCCTTGAAGATTTGCCAATTGCATCTTGGCACTGTGGAGAAATTTCCAGAAATTCATGGACAGAAATTAAAGTCTGTTAAAGCAGTCTGATTCAACAATACATAAAAACAAAAGTGTCTTAGAATGCATTGTGATTCTGAGACCCTACAATTCTACTTCTAAACTTAAGCATCAGTATAGACTCACATTTTGTTTCTGCACGACATGCTGTGGTAGGTGATGTGTTTTATTCCTGTATTGAGTTAAAGTATATTAACCTGCTTAAATATTCCTCCCATTAAGTACTTCTTTTATATTTCATTTATAAGAGTAAAAATACAGATCTATGAAATGTTATTATATGTTATTATAATTGATGCAAATCACTGTTATATTCTTTGGCACATCATTCCTTTTTAAGGAGAGTTTTCAATTGCTACCAACACACTGAGGATCATAATGCCACACACTCTCTTGCGAGAAGCAAATGTTCACAACAGGTTCTCATTTAACAATAAACCAGATAGATAGATAGATAGATAGATAGATAGATAGATAGATAGATAGATAGATAGATAGATAGATAGATAGATAGATAGATAGATAGATAGATAGATAGATAGATAGATAGATAGATAGATAGATAGATAGATACTTATAGCGAAGACTATCATATTTTTTATGTGTAATATTACATAGTAAAATGCAGTGAAGGTAAAACAAATCCCCAATTTAATAAACTTTAATAAAGTAAGAAAAATGTGTGTTGGTACAGTAAAGAACTAAAAACACAGGGTATTGAAAGTGCATTGTAGTATTATATACAGCTGCACCACATCTGCTTCTAAAGAACCTTAATTTTAAACATCTGTGCATGAGTAATGTCTATTTAGGGCAAAAAAAGAGAATTTCAAACTACATTATGTCTAGTGAGGTTTTTTGGAAGACTCTCGCAATACATACAGAGAACTAATCACCCGACGTCACACAGAATACGTTCAGTAAACCTACCAAGTACAAGAGCTAGATACAGTAGCTTTTTACTGAAATTAAAGTGAACTTTCATTAGATGGATTCGATGGATTCGATTAGACCACTAAATACAATTGTGACAAATAACTACATATGCATGTGAACATAACTGATGATATAGAATATAAAATATTAGTTGTATTTTCTGATATCTAGTTTTGGGAATGCTTACAATAGATTAGATTTATTTTAGATTTTTCTGTTTAATTTTGGCAATGGAATGTTCACAACCTCTTCTGGGAACAACCCACCCTAGATTTGTGTAGGCATGTGAGGAAGATCTAGCACCAGATAATCTCAGGTGTCAAATCCCGACAATATAATCATTGTTTTTAACTGATTGGCACAAGTTTTGATTTTGTTTTATTTTTTGCAGAAAACAATCTTGTCATATGTATCACCATGACTTCCAACCTACATGTGCTATTGTTTTGCAGCCTGGTATGTACAATTGATATATAAAATCTGAAATCGAATATTTATTGTTTGATTTATTGTTTGGCCAGAAGTTACTGACCAAGCACAAAATAGTACAGACTGTATTTGTATGGTGTAGAATTGCAGTTTCCCCTAAACGTAATTAACAAGCCTCAAACTTGTTCCATCATGGCAGTGCCCCATGCAAAAACAAGAAGTTAGAGAAATTGAACACTGAAAGTTCTACACTACATTTTCTTAAATAATTATTCAAAAATTACGTTTTTACAATGAAGAAAATGGGGACGAATACCTTAATGTCAATGCAAACTTAAATGATTAGACTTTTGCAGAACACAAAAGAAAATATATTGTACAATGCATTTTCAAATAAAAGTCGCATGACAAACAATCAAGGATCAAGAAAGTGAAGTCTCTGACCTTGGAGAACTCATTAAATCATTATAGTTGTCTCCTATGAGTCCTGAAAAGTACAAAATGTTTTTATAGGCTTTGTAGTCTGCTGATGGGAGCAGTTACATGTGAATATGGGCCTCTATTTTTACATTTTTTATTACATTTTTAAAGATCACTGTGCTCACAAAGCTTGTTACTTGCAGTTTCACAGTTTTGTAAGCGTTCATTTACAAATTTCGAAAACGTTAAAAAAAAAAATGTGTGGAAATAAACAGTTACCTTGGACAGTTTGTTTAGATTTTCTACATCTTTGCCCAGGAATGTAATGAGGCTACTTTCAACACTCTCAGTGTTCAATGTGCCTCCTTATGTCGGTCAATTATACCATTGCTCTTACAAAAGAAAAACTATATCAAATATTCAACATACAAAAAAGTTTTGAGTTCTAGAGATCTATATAGGTGTAATATTTGCATATATTTAGATTACAGCCTGATTGTTCTAATCATTAGGAATTCTTCCCCAATCTTTCTCAATCTTTAATAATAAAAACAAAACAAATTGAGCACAGTTTATGGGGCAAGGATTTACACCATCACACTTTAAAACAGTAAACTTACCTGTGAGGGGTGAAACAAAGCTGGTCATCTGGTATTAAGATAAATCACAAGAAAGCTTTGTAATATATCTTAAGTAAGAGATGATAAATGATCATACCTTTTCAGTATATTCATGAAGCATGTAAGTCAACAAATACCGCAGGTTCCAGTCAAATCTTTTTAGAAAATAATTACATTTATCAGTACAGTACAGTTATGTGATGATTATTAGATTACACAAAATCATAAACTGTACAGAGAATGCATTGAGCACATATTTTTTACCCAACTAAACAGCAACTAAAGCTAATTCTATAACTATATAACTTACAGAAATATGGCAAACAAAAGTAGATTTTTTACAGAATTACAAGTTCTGTAAAGTGTAATGGTTAAATAATTCAGCAACACCAACATTTTGCCTTACAGGCCACTTTTAAGTGACATTTAATGCATTGTAATGTCAGTTTGTTCATAGCAAAGTTAATTCCTAGCTTTCATTGTCAGTGGTTTCTCAATTTGAAGGAGGTAAGGTGTCTTAACAAGCCCAAGGCATGTCTGAGAATGGTCTTGTCCAGGCTTTTACAGTTTTACAAAGAAGTTAACCTTAACAGCAAATAACCGCATTGAAATTGAGCCTTGATTACATGCTTCACAAACTTCAATTCAGATGTCTTTTTTCCCCAGAAACTACATCATCCAAATAGCATTTAGCTGTAGACTCCTGCATGGTCCTTTTGTTTATATGCAACAAACTAGGTAAAAGGCAAAAGCACACAAGCACTGGACAGTGAATAGCTGGAAAAAGGTCTGTGGACAGATGAGTCCAAATTTGACATTATCAAACAGAACTTGTACAAGATAAATTATGGGAGAGAAGATTTTACCAGACCACTTTACAGTCACTGTTAAACTGTAAAAGCTTAATGTTTTGGGGTTGTTTTGGAGGTTGGAGGTTTATTCTGGGTGAAAGTAATACTGAACCAACGTGGCTACCATTCCATACTTCAACGGCATGACTTGAAGTAATTGTAACTTAGAGAGCAAACAGGCGGATTGCGTATTATATATGATGAAATTACCAACTTATTCACCACACCTATGTCATACTGAACTGCATACATTGTAAATACATCATACACACCTTAAACCTACACTACCAGACAAAAGTTTGGTGATTCTGGAGGCCAGGTCATCTGATGCATAATTTAATTTATTCTTTATTTTAGATTAGATGCAACTTTATTGCCATTGTGCAGAGTACTAGTACAGTATTATATATACAGTACAGACCAAAAGTTTATATATATTATATATACAGTACAGACCAAAAGTTTGGACACACCTTCTCATTCAAAGAGTTTTCTTTATTTTCATGACTATGAAAATTGTAGAGTCACACTGAAGGCATCAAAACTATGAATTAACACGTGGAATTATATACATAACAAAAAAGTGAACTGAAAATATGTCATATTGTAGGTTCTTCAAAGTAGGCATCAAGAGAATGCCAAGAGTGTGCAAAGCAGTAATCTAAGCAAAAGGTGGCTACTTTGAAGAACCTACAATATGACATATTTTCAGTTGTTTTACACTTTTTTATGTATATAATTCCACATGTGTTAATTCATAGTTTTGATGCCTTCATTGTGACTCTACAATTTTCATAGTCATGAAAATAAAGAAAACTCTTTGAATGAGAAGGTGTGTCCAAACTTTTGGTCTGTACTGTATATATATATATATATATATATATATATATATATATATATATATATATATATATATATATATATATATATATATATATATATATATATATATAGGTAGGAAGCAAACCATTCCCATGCTGTTCCGCAAAAAACAAGTCTCTTGAAGGTAGACAAGAGAGTCTTGTGGTTGACTGTGTCAAATGTTGCTGAAAGATCCAGGAATATAAGTACAGTACAATGTCACCACTAAAATGTCACCAGCAAAGCCACCCGACCCTTTCACACCTCCTCCTCTATGCTTCACAGTGGAAAAAACAAAGGAAAGGAACCATCTGTTCACCCTCACTAAGTCTAACAAAGACACAACAAATAGAACCAAACATTTTTTTTATTGGAATCTTGTCAGACAAATGAACAGTTTTCCAGTGATCTAATGATCTAACCCTAACCCTAACCCTAACCCATTCCTTGTTTTTCTTGGCCCAAGCAAGTCTCTTCTGCTTGTTATTCTTTCTAATTCATGGTTTCTTCAACCACGAAGCCCTGTCTCCTCTGTGGATGTTGAAATATGTCTGAAACTTGATTTAAAGGCAAGAAATATCAGAAATTATCTCTTGATAAGGCACACATGTGAACTAAAAAAACCCATTGCCGTTGACTTTCTTGTATATTTGATGAGTTTTCCAAGCTCCATTTTTGACAGTGGAGATGGTGTTCTCAGGGTCATATTTAGCATATTTTTCGACCTCCAAACACTGTAAGTCGAGTTAATATAAAAGAGCTCAATGTTCTTCTCATATGACCACATCACATTCTCCCAAGCTTACTCTGAATCATTCAGGTGTTCACTGGCAAACTTCAGATGGGCCTGTTCATGGGCATTCTTGAGCAAAGAGACCTTGGTGTGTTACCAATGGTTTTCTTGGTGAGACTGTGGTCCCAGTGCCATTGAGATCATTAACAAGCTCCTCCTGTGTAATTCTAGGCTTATTCCTCACCTTTCTCAGAATCATTCTTACCCCATGAGGTGAGATTTTGCATGAAGCTCAAGAACAAGGGCGATTGAATTATCTTGTATTTCTTCCATTCTCGAAATATCGCACAAACAGTAGTCTCTTTCTCACCAAGCTTCTTGCTGATTGTCTTGTAGCCAATTTCAGCCTTGTGCATGTCTTCTTTCTTGTCCCTGACATTCCTTCGACAGCTCTTTGGTCTTGCCCATGGTGGTGTAGAGGTTTGTATTGAAGAGGTTGATTCTGTGATAACTGTCTTTTATACATGTCACAAGTTGATATTAGGAGTTCTTTCTGAAAGGCACAGGACTAATATAGGTATGTGGGAATCAGAATTCTTGCTGGTTGGTAGAGGACCAAATACTTATTTTACTCAATCAAATACAAATTAATGTACAGTGGAACCTGGTTATGTCGCCGGCCTAGGGGACGCCAAAAACCACAGAGATAACCGATAATCGAGACAAATGAAAACCAACATGGCAGCAATATATTAATGTGCTTGAAATTTCTTTAAGTACATGATGTGCGTTAATAAATGAGAATGTGCATGCACGTGTTTTTGGAGGTTTTTTTTACACAACAGCGTTGCCACGATTTGTTTGATGAAGGCATGCTATAAAAATGTACATATACATGTTTGTTTACACCAAAAGGCATATGTGCACCAACTAACAGCAGAGATTTACCAGTATACAATACAAACCACCGTCGATTCTGGATACAAACCTTTATTATATTCTCCAACATTGCAAACACAAGATCACTCACAAAATCACAAAAAAATGCACCCTGGGTAAGGGGTATGTAAAATTTTCTATAAGACGCGTCTTATATACGCGAAAATACGGTAGTGAGATGGTGGCAAAAGCCAGCGATTGGTCATGAGGCTCAAAAATAACCGACGTTAAATGGCAAATTTGCCCCCCCTTGTGGTCGAGATATAAGGGTTCGACGACATATAAGAATCGACATAACCGGTGAGAAAATGCTAAGACAAGGTGAGAATTTGGCGGTTCCACTTCAAAAACGTCGACTTAATAGGGTTGGCGAGTTAACCGATAAGTGGGTTCGACTGTATAACCTTTCTTTAAAGTTTTTTTAAATGGATTTTTTATATTCTGTCTCTCTTTTAAAAACCTACAAAATAATTTCTAGACTGTTCATTTCTTTGTAAGGAGTGAACTCACAAAATAATTATTCTACCCACTGCATAATAATATAAAATATATATTTTTTTTACTATCATATATGTTCTGTCATATTTTGGAAGAATTCGGGATAATGTACAGGGTTGAAAATAATAAAAAATTAAGAAGAAACACTGAAGGAGTGTCCAGAATTTTGACTGGTACGGTATGTATATTATCATACATGTCATATTCTTTTATCAAGTTTCTTATATGTGTAAAGTCAAGAAAACAGCAGATTGCCTTTAACATTTTGTAAAGGATACACAATTAATATCCTTTTCCTATTTCTGATAACCACCAAAAACAGTGAAACCCAAATTAGCATGGAAGCATTTGTGACCCATGGAAGAGGTTGATAAATGAGCTAGAATTACTTTGAGCATATACTTTATAATATACTTTAAGCATCACTTGAGGGGATTAGTTTGTTGAAGATTTATGACTAATGGATCATTCACAAGGCCATGCTTTTAAATATCACTTGTATGTGGTCATTAAAACAATTTCGACCATTTTCTATATTCAGTTTAATATAAACTGTAGAAACACAAATAATTGCTTCAGATCAAAAAGATTTATGTACTTATAATAATGTAAAAATGTTTGCGTTTGGTATTTTTTCCCCCAATATGTTAAAGACTATGCTTACACACAGCTAAACAAATGTATTTGTTAGTTCCAGGAATATCCAGGAAACACTTTTTTAATTATCATTCCTGTTGTGTTCTGTTAATAGAATAGAATAGAATAGAATAGAATAGAATGTGTATGTAAAATGCATCTTTCCTAAATATATGGCCTGCGGTAATGAATGGCTCAGAGCTTTTTTGGCACTTTCCACAATATACATTAATACACACAGACGAGCACCCGCACGCACGCGCACACACACACACACACACACACACACACACACACACACACACACACACACACTTCGCCGGAATTTAATGACGCACACTAGAAAAAGTGCCGCCCCGTAGCTCGCGCATAAAACGGCGCAAATTGAAGCAGTGAGAGAGAAGCGCATCGTCCAGCCGCAAAGTAACGCCGCAAAGACGCAGAGATGGGTGAGTTCACACATATAATCTAAAAAAAAAAATAATTATTACAAACTATTGCACAGCATGCATAATTAGAATTTGGTCGTTTGCAATAAAGTTGTATTTATGATAAGCTTAAATTAATTTTATTGTTATTTTATTTTATTTACTCACTTATTATTCCTAAATCTTACATATTTCATGAACTGCATTTTAGAGCATGTGGTAGGGGCTGCTACAAAGGCATTTCAGCATTTTAGACTCTCAGAGCTCCCAAGAGAATGTGTTGCTTATAATAGGGACATCCAAATAATGCTCTGAGCTATGCTCCATGAACATATTCGGACAGTATGTGCAAGTACTGCAAGTATATATATATATATATATATATATATATATATATATATATATATATATATATATATATATATATATATATACACACACACTTCCAAGAGCTATGCATCTTTGGGAGTTGCTTTGTGATGTGATGTTTAAGTGCTGTGATGTTAAAGTCAGTAAGTGATTGCACAAGAATAATTTGTTAATGGGATGGCAGAGTCTAAATAAAAGCACCAATTAAGGATAGTATAGACTATATGGTTAAATGTTTTCCACTTTTTACCATAGCTTAATGGCACTTTTTGTTGTCTGATATCAGGAGAAAATTGATCCCAGCTGCAGACAATAAAATAACAATTTAGTAAGGTGGACTAGTATCCATTCACCCAAAATTAAGAGCATATCATAAAAGTTTACAATTATTTTTGTCAGGGGTGTTGTGTTACAATGCAGATGGGCCACAGAACAACAGAATTAAGCATTTTTACCTCTCTTAGCCAGTCTGTTTTTAGCCTTTTTATACCCTATGTGAAATTCCTATTGTCACTCCCCAATGGTTCTACCCTCCCACCAAAATGCTCCACCACACCATACAAATCATTTGCAACTTTACATAAAAAGCTTAAGCACATTTAATGATCATTGCAAAATTTCCTGAATTCAAGTATGTAAACATATACATTTTCTATATTCAGAAAAGCAGCTGTGGACAATAAAAAAGCAATTATGTAAACATTTACACTAAACAGGTTTAAATGGGCGAGGGTGAGGGCAAGGGCGGCGGGAAACGGGGGACTAACTGGTGCCCTCCCAGCTGGTTGCGCCCTAGGCATTCATTATTCAACATTCAATGTTATTCATGGGCTGAATTTGGTGTAAGGACCATAGATAACCCTCAGTTGCAAGCTGTTTTTAACATGTAGCTTACAGCATATAGCACAAGTATGATAATTAATATTAAAGAGTATTAACCAAATGGCTAAATTAAGTTTGGCACTGTCAACTTTTTGAATGTGTTATGATTACAGAGTATTTTGGTGCCAATGGGTATGAAAAAAAAGCTTGAGGTACCTGTGAACTGTGAAGTGGCAGTAAAGAGTATGACCGCACAGAGACCCATTCTGTATTGATACTTATTTTTAGCAGAGAGCAATTAGCTTAAGCCAAATGGAAAACTACAGCAATATCGTTTTGAATAATGTTTC
Organism: Silurus aristotelis; assembly: GCF_946808225.1. NCBI lineage: Eukaryota > Metazoa > Chordata > Actinopteri > Siluriformes > Siluridae > Silurus > Silurus aristotelis. The sequence goes on along the minus strand of NC_139575.1, from coordinate 19,358,077 downwards.
CGAAAGCAGTAAATGACTGTCTTTAAAGGTAACTCTTGTTTTTCTCTAGGAATTAAATTATTATCCTAATATCCCCTTATTCAACTGTCATTCACTGAATCACTGGTCAATCTACCAGTGGTCATTTTACCTTATATTTGATAAACACTCAAATTACAGAAAAATTCCTACAAGGAAATGAGGATAATACCTATTTCCTCATAATTAGAGAAAAACAAAGTATCGCTTCAGATCACAAAGTTTTAGATACTCATGGTAATGTAAACACAGGTCCATCAGGATGGACATCTTTCAATCAATGAAATACTATGCACACACACACACACTGCACAACAAGTAAAATATTACACTGAGTCAATAGATACATTCAATAAATAGTGAAACCCAAATGGAAAACTACAACAATCCTGTTTTAAACCATATCCAAAAGCAGAAAATAACAGTATTTAACATTAGCTTTTTAATTGATGAATTAAACAAACCATTATTCAAATATCCGATATGCCCCCCCCCACCCCCCTCTCTCTGTAGGTCGCGGTGTGTTTGCTTGAATGTGGGCCTGTACAAATGTGTGCTTTATAAAATTCTTGTGCAGTTAAAATAATAATGATAAGTACACACACCCACCCACACACCCACATACACACAAGCTTCTACAAACATCCTCACATTTTTATAATAACCCCCCTCAAAAATCTGTATTAATTAAAATGATTTTTGACATAGGCAGAGAGCATTGAGCAAAACAATGTTTTTATACCTTCATCCAGTCCTGATTTAAAGACGTCCAGATGTGAAACCTAATAGGCCAATTTTACTGCTTAGCCTAAAGCTAGAAGACTGTGTATACAAGATTAATTGGCTTAGATATCCTCTGAATGCCTATGCACATACTACTTTCTTAAGAACATACATATGCTCTCATTCAGTAGGCTGCTGCAGATATTTTCTAAAATAAGCAACAAATCCCTTGTTATAAATTAATTTCCCAAACAAACAGCAATATTCAATGAATGAACAAAGACAAATCCCTTTTTTTTGCCTGAATATAAGTGAAATGTTTTCTCTGTAGAGTCATAGGAACAAAAACTGGAACTCAGGAAACAGGAAAGGAAAAGCCTTCAGTGACTCAATTGTCTTTTTACTCCTGTAGTCCCTTGATAGAAGGAAATGTAGAATTACTACCCAAGGTCACTTAGTACATCTTTTATCATTTCTTAAGTATTTTATCAAGTTTTAACTCTCAATGAATAAGCTTTTAAACAATGTGTTACGATTCAAACACTCTTTAAGATATCGTATCTACATAGTTTAAAAAAAGAACAGCACACTATCACTACAACAAGCTGCAAACTGGTTTACATTTGCCTAAATATAATGTAAACCAATGTTATATATGTTTTACAGATACTGTGGTTTTAGTGCACATTCTAAAGGATTTTAAGATTTGATTTATGGCAGTGCGTTAGTAAGTTGCAATTTATGACCGTAAAATATATTCCCTTCTCACATTTACATTAATTTTGTCTTGTTCATCTACAACCCCTTCAGCTCTTGACATTGGCACTTGGAACCTTGAATGTGAGTTTAACAACACAAGCCACCGCACAGAGCTGAACGGCACTGATCGCCTGATTGTGAGAAGAGGACAGCCATTCAGCATCACTCTCAACCTCCGCTCTGGCTCCTA